>NC_142395.1:4872404-4873838 GCF_059441095.1 Idiotropiscis lumnitzeri | reverse complement strand
ATGACAAATATCAGCAAATGTGTACAATGATTTGTTGGCACATACACATGGTTAAATGCGGACAAAAATCCGTAGATGGGCGACCTGTAAAAACGGGACCTTTTGATTGGCTGTGTTCTTACAGGTGACGTTTGCTACAGTCCTGCCGCGGACGACTCGCAAATGCGTGTGCTGATTTGCAAATGCGTGTCAGGAGACGTGTGTGGCTCCGTAGCTACACATTCGGACCACATGGGGGCACTAATATTATACCAGCCCCGTACCACCAATATATACACCAATAACTTGGGGGGGCGTTCACTGCTATCCACCCATGGTCATGTACCATTTATTTGACATTATTTAAATTAAATTGGAATAAATGGAAGAATAAAGTGGAACTAATAAAATAAGAACCAATGATATAACCAGTGAAGCTAAAAAAAATGAATGAAGCTTCTCCACACCTGCTAATTGCGACATTAACTATACTTCCCTTTATTGCATTCAGTAAACACCATTTTTTAAAATTGATTCATTAACTTTTTATTTAGTAAACACTCACTGCACCAACCCAACCGGACTGCATCGGGTCATATGTCTGCTACACCTGTAGACTCCGAGGGTACCATTTTGGTCAATGTGTGGCTCCGGAGCCACAGTCAAGTCTCCAGACACGCATTTGCAAATTGCCACACGCATTTGCGAGTCGTCCACGGCGAGACTGTAGCAACACCCAAAGGCAGAGGACGCTGAATGTTGGCATTTTGTGCTCTCAGCCTGTCAGGCGAATATGTGGAAATTTATAAAAAAGCAGCTCGCATACTTGCTTACATTTGTCAAAGTTATTTTTATTTATTTATTTTTTGCGGTGCAAAAGCTTACAGCACCTGGTATTCCCAGGCGGTCTCCCATCCAAGTACTAACCAGGCCCGACCCTGCTTAGCTTCCGAGATCGGACGAGATCGGGCGTTCTCAGGGTAGTATGGCCGTAAGCGAGAATTCCCTCCAAAATTTTGCATTTTATACATGTGGTCTTTATTGTGGCAAATACTTCAATCCAAAAATACGTAACTAGAATCTGAAACTATAACCACAGTCACAAATGTGTCACAACAATCTACAATGCATGATTGAAGTCACAGATATATGACAAATATCAGCAAATGTGTACAATGATTTGTTGGCACATACACATGGTTAAATGCGGACAAAAATCCGTAGATGGGCGACCTGTAAAAACGGGACCTTTTGATTGGCTGTGTTCTTACAGGTGACGTTTGCTACAGTCCTGCCGCGGACGACTCGCAAATGCGTGTGCTGATTTGCAAATGCGTGTCAGGAGACGTGTGTGGCTCCGTAGCTACACATTCGGACCACATGGGGGCACTAATATTATACCAGCCCCGTACCACCAATATATACACCAATAACTTGGGGGGGCGTTCACTGCTA
>NC_142395.1:4759904-4867404 GCF_059441095.1 Idiotropiscis lumnitzeri | reverse complement strand
GCAGCTCGCATACTTGCTTACATTTGTCAAAGTTATTTTTATTTATTTATTTTTTGCGGTGCAAAAGCTTACAGCACCTGGTATTCCCAGGCGGTCTCCCATCCAAGTACTAACCAGGCCCGACCCTGCTTAGCTTCCGAGATCGGACGAGATCGGGCGTTCTCAGGGTAGTATGGCCGTAAGCGAGAATTCCCTCCAAAATTTTGCATTTTATACATGTGGTCTTTATTGTGGCAAATACTTCAATCCAAAAATACGTAACTAGAATCTGAAACTATAACCACAGTCACAAATGTGTCACAACAATCTACAATGCATGATTGAAGTCACAGATATATGACAAATATCAGCAAATGTGTACAATGATTTGTTGGCACATACACATGGTTAAATGCGGACAAAAATCCGTAGATGGGCGACCTGTAAAAACGGGACCTTTTGATTGGCTGTGTTCTTACAGGTGACGTTTGCTACAGTCCTGCCGCGGACGACTCGCAAATGCGTGTGCTGATTTGCAAATGCGTGTCAGGAGACGTGTGTGGCTCCGTAGCTACACATTCGGACCACATGGGGGCACTAATATTATACCAGCCCCGTACCACCAATATATACACCAATAACTTGGGGGGGCGTTCACTGCTATCCACCCATGGTCATGTACCATTTATTTGACATTATTTAAATTAAATTGGAATAAATGGAAGAATAAAGTGGAACTAATAAAATAAGAACCAATGATATAACCAGTGAAGCTAAAAAAAATGAATGAAGCTTCTCCACACCTGCTAATTGCGACATTAACTATACTTCCCTTTATTGCATTCAGTAAACACCATTTTTTAAAATTGATTCATTAACTTTTTATTTAGTAAACACTCACTGCACCAACCCAACCGGACTGCATCGGGTCATATGTCTGCTACACCTGTAGACTCCGAGGGTACCCTTTTGGTCAATGTGTGGCTCCGGAGCCACAGTCAAGTCTCCAGACACGCATTTGCAAATTGCCACACGCATTTGCGAGTCGTCCACGGCGAGACTGTAGCAACACCCAAAGGCAGAGGACGCTGAATGTTGGCATTTTGTGCTCTCAGCCTGTCAGGCGAATATGTGGAAATTTATAAAAAAGCAGCTCGCATACTTGCTTACATTTGTCAAAGTTATTTTTATTTATTTATTTTTTGCGGTGCAAAAGCTTACAGCACCTGGTATTCCCAGGCGGTCTCCCATCCAAGTACTAACCAGGCCCGACCCTGCTTAGCTTCCGAGATCGGACGAGATCGGGCGTTCTCAGGGTAGTATGGCCGTAAGCGAGAATTCCCTCCAAAATTTTGCATTTTATACATGTGGTCTTTATTGTGGCAAATACTTCAATCCAAAAATACGTAACAAGAATCTGAAACTATAACCACAGTCACATATGTGTCACAACAATCTACAATGCATGATTGAAGTCACAGATATATGACAAATATCAGCAAATGTGTACAATGATTTGTTGGCACATACACATGGTTAAATGCGGACAAAAATCCGTAGATGGGCGACCTGTAAAAACGGGACCTTTTGATTGGCTGTGTTCTTACAGGTGACGTTTGCTACAGTCCTGCCGCGGACGACTCGCAAATGCGTGTGCTGATTTGCAAATGCGTGTCAGGAGACGTGTGTGGCTCCGTAGCTACACATTCGGACCACATGGGGGCACTAATATTATACCAGCCCCGTACCACCAATATATACACCAATAACTTGGGGGGGCGTTCACTGCTATCCACCCATGGTCATGTACCATTTATTTGACATTATTTAAATTAAATTGGAATAAATGGAAGAATAAAGTGGAACTAATAAAATAAGAACCAATGATATAACCAGTGAAGCTAAAAAAAATGAATGAAGCTTCTCCACACCTGCTAATTGCGACATTAACTATACTTCCCTTTATTGCATTCAGTAAACACCATTTTTTAAAATTGATTCATTAACTTTTTATTTAGTAAACACTCACTGCACCAACCCAACCGGACTGCATCGGGTCATATGTCTGCTACACCTGTAGACTCCGAGGGTACCATTTTGGTCAATGTGTGGCTCCGGAGCCACAGTCAAGTCTCCAGACACGCATTTGCAAATTGCCACACGCATTTGCGAGTCGTCCACGGCGAGACTGTAGCAACACCCAAAGGCAGAGGACGCTGAATGTTGGCATTTTGTGCTCTCAGCCTGTCAGGCGAATATGTGGAAATTTATAAAAAAGCAGCTCGCATACTTGCTTACATTTGTCAAAGTTATTTTTATTTATTTATTTTTTGCGGTGCAAAAGCTTACAGCACCTGGTATTCCCAGGCGGTCTCCCATCCAAGTACTAACCAGGCCCGACCCTGCTTAGCTTCCGAGATCGGACGAGATCGGGCGTTCTCAGGGTAGTATGGCCGTAAGCGAGAATTCCCTCCAAAATTTTGCATTTTATACATGTGGTCTTTATTGTGGCAAATACTTCAATCCAAAAATACGTAACTAGAATCTGAAACTATAACCACAGTCACAAATGTGTCACAACAATCTACAATGCATGATTGAAGTCACAGATATATGACAAATATCAGCAAATGTGTACAATGATTTGTTGGCACATACACATGGTTAAATGCGGACAAAAATCCGTAGATGGGCGACCTGTAAAAACGGGACCTTTTGATTGGCTGTGTTCTTACAGGTGACGTTTGCTACAGTCCTGCCGCGGACGACTCGCAAATGCGTGTGCTGATTTGCAAATGCGTGTCAGGAGACGTGTGTGGCTCCGTAGCTACACATTCGGACCACATGGGGGCACTAATATTATACCAGCCCCGTACCACCAATATATACACCAATAACTTGGGGGGGCGTTCACTGCTATCCACCCATGGTCATGTACCATTTATTTGACATTATTTAAATTAAATTGGAATAAATGGAAGAATAAAGTGGAACTAATAAAATAAGAACCAATGATATAACCAGTGAAGCTAAAAAAAATGAATGAAGCTTCTCCACACCTGCTAATTGCGACATTAACTATACTTCCCTTTATTGCATTCAGTAAACACCATTTTTTAAAATTGATTCATTAACTTTTTATTTAGTAAACACTCACTGCACCAACCCAACCGGACTGCATCGGGTCATATGTCTGCTACACCTGTAGACTCCGAGGGTACCCTTTTGGTCAATGTGTGGCTCCGGAGCCACAGTCAAGTCTCCAGACACGCATTTGCAAATTGCCACACGCATTTGCGAGTCGTCCACGGCGAGACTGTAGCAACACCCAAAGGCAGAGGACGCTGAATGTTGGCATTTTGTGCTCTCAGCCTGTCAGGCGAATATGTGGAAATTTATAAAAAAGCAGCTCGCATACTTGCTTACATTTGTCAAAGTTATTTTTATTTATTTATTTTTTGCGGTGCAAAAGCTTACAGCACCTGGTATTCCCAGGCGGTCTCCCATCCAAGTACTAACCAGGCCCGACCCTGCTTAGCTTCCGAGATCGGACGAGATCGGGCGTTCTCAGGGTAGTATGGCCGTAAGCGAGAATTCCCTCCAAAATTTTGCATTTTATACATGTGGTCTTTATTGTGGCAAATACTTCAATCCAAAAATACGTAACTAGAATCTGAAACTATAACCACAGTCACAAATGTGTCACAACAATCTACAATGCATGATTGAAGTCACAGATATATGACAAATATCAGCAAATGTGTACAATGATTTGTTGGCACATACACATGGTTAAATGCGGACAAAAATCCGTAGATGGGCGACCTGTAAAAACGGGACCTTTTGATTGGCTGTGTTCTTACAGGTGACGTTTGCTACAGTCCTGCCGCGGACGACTCGCAAATGCGTGTGCTGATTTGCAAATGCGTGTCAGGAGACGTGTGTGGCTCCGTAGCTACACATTCGGACCACATGGGGGCACTAATATTATACCAGCCCCGTACCACCAATATATACACCAATAACTTGGGGGGGCGTTCACTGCTATCCACCCATGGTCATGTACCATTTATTTGACATTATTTAAATTAAATTGGAATAAATGGAAGAATAAAGTGGAACTAATAAAATAAGAACCAATGATATAACCAGTGAAGCTAAAAAAAATGAATGAAGCTTCTCCACACCTGCTAATTGCGACATTAACTATACTTCCCTTTATTGCATTCAGTAAACACCATTTTTTAAAATTGATTCATTAACTTTTTATTTAGTAAACACTCACTGCACCAACCCAACCGGACTGCATCGGGTCATATGTCTGCTACACCTGTAGACTCCGAGGGTACCCTTTTGGTCAATGTGTGGCTCCGGAGCCACAGTCAAGTCTCCAGACACGCATTTGCAAATTGCCACACGCATTTGCGAGTCGTCCACGGCGAGACTGTAGCAACACCCAAAGGCAGAGGACGCTGAATGTTGGCATTTTGTGCTCTCAGCCTGTCAGGCGAATATGTGGAAATTTATAAAAAAGCAGCTCGCATACTTGCTTACATTTGTCAAAGTTATTTTTATTTATTTATTTTTTGCGGTGCAAAAGCTTACAGCACCTGGTATTCCCAGGCGGTCTCCCATCCAAGTACTAACCAGGCCCGACCCTGCTTAGCTTCCGAGATCGGACGAGATCGGGCGTTCTCAGGGTAGTATGGCCGTAAGCGAGAATTCCCTCCAAAATTTTGCATTTTATACATGTGGTCTTTATTGTGGCAAATACTTCAATCCAAAAATACGTAACTAGAATCTGAAACTATAACCACAGTCACAAATGTGTCACAACAATCTACAATGCATGATTGAAGTCACAGATATATGACAAATATCAGCAAATGTGTACAATGATTTGTTGGCACATACACATGGTTAAATGCGGACAAAAATCCGTAGATGGGCGACCTGTAAAAACGGGACCTTTTGATTGGCTGTGTTCTTACAGGTGACGTTTGCTACAGTCCTGCCGCGGACGACTCGCAAATGCGTGTGCTGATTTGCAAATGCGTGTCAGGAGACGTGTGTGGCTCCGTAGCTACACATTCGGACCACATGGGGGCACTAATATTATACCAGCCCCGTACCACCAATATATACACCAATAACTTGGGGGGGCGTTCACTGCTATCCACCCATGGTCATGTACCATTTATTTGACATTATTTAAATTAAATTGGAATAAATGGAAGAATAAAGTGGAACTAATAAAATAAGAACCAATGATATAACCAGTGAAGCTAAAAAAAATGAATGAAGCTTCTCCACACCTGCTAATTGCGACATTAACTATACTTCCCTTTATTGCATTCAGTAAACACCATTTTTTAAAATTGATTCATTAACTTTTTATTTAGTAAACACTCACTGCACCAACCCAACCGGACTGCATCGGGTCATATGTCTGCTACACCTGTAGACTCCGAGGGTACCCTTTTGGTCAATGTGTGGCTCCGGAGCCACAGTCAAGTCTCCAGACACGCATTTGCAAATTGCCACACGCATTTGCGAGTCGTCCACGGCGAGACTGTAGCAACACCCAAAGGCAGAGGACGCTGAATGTTGGCATTTTGTGCTCTCAGCCTGTCAGGCGAATATGTGGAAATTTATAAAAAAGCAGCTCGCATACTTGCTTACATTTGTCAAAGTTATTTTTATTTATTTATTTTTTGCGGTGCAAAAGCTTACAGCACCTGGTATTCCCAGGCGGTCTCCCATCCAAGTACTAACCAGGCCCGACCCTGCTTAGCTTCCGAGATCGGACGAGATCGGGCGTTCTCAGGGTAGTATGGCCGTAAGCGAGAATTCCCTCCAAAATTTTGCATTTTATACATGTGGTCTTTATTGTGGCAAATACTTCAATCCAAAAATACGTAACAAGAATCTGAAACTATAACCACAGTCACATATGTGTCACAACAATCTACAATGCATGATTGAAGTCACAGATATATGACAAATATCAGCAAATGTGTACAATGATTTGTTGGCACATACACATGGTTAAATGCGGACAAAAATCCGTAGATGGGCGACCTGTAAAAACGGGACCTTTTGATTGGCTGTGTTCTTACAGGTGACGTTTGCTACAGTCCTGCCGCGGACGACTCGCAAATGCGTGTGCTGATTTGCAAATGCGTGTCAGGAGACGTGTGTGGCTCCGTAGCTACACATTCGGACCACATGGGGGCACTAATATTATACCAGCCCCGTACCACCAATATATACACCAATAACTTGGGGGGGCGTTCACTGCTATCCACCCATGGTCATGTACCATTTATTTGACATTATTTAAATTAAATTGGAATAAATGGAAGAATAAAGTGGAACTAATAAAATAAGAACCAATGATATAACCAGTGAAGCTAAAAAAAATGAATGAAGCTTCTCCACACCTGCTAATTGCGACATTAACTATACTTCCCTTTATTGCATTCAGTAAACACCATTTTTTAAAATTGATTCATTAACTTTTTATTTAGTAAACACTCACTGCACCAACCCAACCGGACTGCATCGGGTCATATGTCTGCTACACCTGTAGACTCCGAGGGTACCATTTTGGTCAATGTGTGGCTCCGGAGCCACAGTCAAGTCTCCAGACACGCATTTGCAAATTGCCACACGCATTTGCGAGTCGTCCACGGCGAGACTGTAGCAACACCCAAAGGCAGAGGACGCTGAATGTTGGCATTTTGTGCTCTCAGCCTGTCAGGCGAATATGTGGAAATTTATAAAAAAGCAGCTCGCATACTTGCTTACATTTGTCAAAGTTATTTTTATTTATTTATTTTTTGCGGTGCAAAAGCTTACAGCACCTGGTATTCCCAGGCGGTCTCCCATCCAAGTACTAACCAGGCCCGACCCTGCTTAGCTTCCGAGATCGGACGAGATCGGGCGTTCTCAGGGTAGTATGGCCGTAAGCGAGAATTCCCTCCAAAATTTTGCATTTTATACATGTGGTCTTTATTGTGGCAAATACTTCAATCCAAAAATACGTAACTAGAATCTGAAACTATAACCACAGTCACAAATGTGTCACAACAATCTACAATGCATGATTGAAGTCACAGATATATGACAAATATCAGCAAATGTGTACAATGATTTGTTGGCACATACACATGGTTAAATGCGGACAAAAATCCGTAGATGGGCGACCTGTAAAAACGGGACCTTTTGATTGGCTGTGTTCTTACAGGTGACGTTTGCTACAGTCCTGCCGCGGACGACTCGCAAATGCGTGTGCTGATTTGCAAATGCGTGTCAGGAGACGTGTGTGGCTCCGTAGCTACACATTCGGACCACATGGGGGCACTAATATTATACCAGCCCCGTACCACCAATATATACACCAATAACTTGGGGGGGCGTTCACTGCTATCCACCCATGGTCATGTACCATTTATTTGACATTATTTAAATTAAATTGGAATAAATGGAAGAATAAAGTGGAACTAATAAAATAAGAACCAATGATATAACCAGTGAAGCTAAAAAAAATGAATGAAGCTTCTCCACACCTGCTAATTGCGACATTAACTATACTTCCCTTTATTGCATTCAGTAAACACCATTTTTTAAAATTGATTCATTAACTTTTTATTTAGTAAACACTCACTGCACCAACCCAACCGGACTGCATCGGGTCATATGTCTGCTACACCTGTAGACTCCGAGGGTACCCTTTTGGTCAATGTGTGGCTCCGGAGCCACAGTCAAGTCTCCAGACACGCATTTGCAAATTGCCACACGCATTTGCGAGTCGTCCACGGCGAGACTGTAGCAACACCCAAAGGCAGAGGACGCTGAATGTTGGCATTTTGTGCTCTCAGCCTGTCAGGCGAATATGTGGAAATTTATAAAAAAGCAGCTCGCATACTTGCTTACATTTGTCAAAGTTATTTTTATTTATTTATTTTTTGCGGTGCAAAAGCTTACAGCACCTGGTATTCCCAGGCGGTCTCCCATCCAAGTACTAACCAGGCCCGACCCTGCTTAGCTTCCGAGATCGGACGAGATCGGGCGTTCTCAGGGTAGTATGGCCGTAAGCGAGAATTCCCTCCAAAATTTTGCATTTTATACATGTGGTCTTTATTGTGGCAAATACTTCAATCCAAAAATACGTAACTAGAATCTGAAACTATAACCACAGTCACAAATGTGTCACAACAATCTACAATGCATGATTGAAGTCACAGATATATGACAAATATCAGCAAATGTGTACAATGATTTGTTGGCACATACACTTGGTTAAATGCGGACAAAAATCCGTAGATGGGCGACCTGTAAAAACGGGACCTTTTGATTGGCTGTGTTCTTACAGGTGACGTTTGCTACAGTCCTGCCGCGGACGACTCGCAAATGCGTGTGCTGATTTGCAAATGCGTGTCAGGAGACGTGTGTGGATCCGTAGCTACACATTCGGACCACATGGGGGCACTAATATTATACCAGCCCCGTACCACCAATATATACACCAATAACTTGGGGGGGCGTTCACTGCTATCCACCCATGGTCATGTACCATTTATTTGACATTATTTAAATTAAATTGGAATAAATGGAAGAATAAAGTGGAACTAATAAAATAAGAACCAATGATATAACCAGTGAAGCTAAAAAAAATGAATGAAGCTTCTCCACACCTGCTAATTGCCACATTAACTATACTTCCCTTTATTGCATTCAGTAAACACCATTTTTTAAAATTGATTCATTAACTTTTTATTTAGTAAACACTCACTGCACCAACCCAACCGGACTGCATCGGGTCATATGTCTGCTACACCTGTAGACTCCGAGGGTACCCTTTTGGTCAATGTGTGGCTCCGGAGCCACAGTCAAGTCTCCAGACACGCATTTGCAAATTGCCACACGCATTTGCGAGTCGTCCACGGCGAGACTGTAGCAACACCCAAAGGCAGAGGACGCCGAATGTTGGCATTTTGTGCTCTCAGCCTGTCAGGCGAATATGTGGAAATTTATAAAAAAGCAGCTCGCATACTTGCTTACATTTGTCAAAGTTATTTTTATTTATTTATTTTTTGCGGTGCAAAAGCTTACAGCACCTGGTATTCCCAGGCGGTCTCCCATCCAAGTACTAACCAGGCCCGACCCTGCTTAGCTTCCGAGATCGGACGAGATCGGGCGTTCTCAGGGTAGTATGGCCGTAAGCGAGAATTCCCTCCAAAATTTTGCATTTTATACATGTGGTCTTTATTGTGGCAAATACTTCAATCCAAAAATACGTAACAAGAATCTGAAACTATAACCACAGTCACATATGTGTCACAACAATCTACAATGCATGATTGAAGTCACAGATATATGACAAATATCAGCAAATGTGTACAATGATTTGTTGGCACATACACATGGTTAAATGCGGACAAAAATCCGTAGATGGGCGACCTGTAAAAACGGGACCTTTTGATTGGCTGTGTTCTTACAGGTGACGTTTGCTACAGTCCTGCCGCGGACGACTCGCAAATGCGTGTGCTGATTTGCAAATGCGTGTCAGGAGACGTGTGTGGCTCCGTAGCTACACATTCGGACCACATGGGGGCACTAATATTATACCAGCCCCGTACCACCAATATATACACCAATAACTTGGGGGGGCGTTCACTGCTATCCACCCATGGTCATGTACCATTTATTTGACATTATTTAAATTAAATTGGAATAAATGGAAGAATAAAGTGGAACTAATAAAATAAGAACCAATGATATAACCAGTGAAGCTAAAAAAAATGAATGAAGCTTCTCCACACCTGCTAATTGCGACATTAACTATACTTCCCTTTATTGCATTCAGTAAACACCATTTTTTAAAATTGATTCATTAACTTTTTATTTAGTAAACACTCACTGCACCAACCCAACCGGACTGCATCGGGTCATATGTCTGCTACACCTGTAGACTCCGAGGGTACCATTTTGGTCAATGTGTGGCTCCGGAGCCACAGTCAAGTCTCCAGACACGCATTTGCAAATTGCCACACGCATTTGCGAGTCGTCCACGGCGAGACTGTAGCAACACCCAAAGGCAGAGGACGCTGAATGTTGGCATTTTGTGCTCTCAGCCTGTCAGGCGAATATGTGGAAATTTATAAAAAAGCAGCTCGCATACTTGCTTACATTTGTCAAAGTTATTTTTATTTATTTATTTTTTGCGGTGCAAAAGCTTACAGCACCTGGTATTCCCAGGCGGTCTCCCATCCAAGTACTAACCAGGCCCGACCCTGCTTAGCTTCCGAGATCGGACGAGATCGGGCGTTCTCAGGGTAGTATGGCCGTAAGCGAGAATTCCCTCCAAAATTTTGCATTTTATACATGTGGTCTTTATTGTGGCAAATACTTCAATCCAAAAATACGTAACTAGAATCTGAAACTATAACCACAGTCACAAATGTGTCACAACAATCTACAATGCATGATTGAAGTCACAGATATATGACAAATATCAGCAAATGTGTACAATGATTTGTTGGCACATACACATGGTTAAATGCGGACAAAAATCCGTAGATGGGCGACCTGTAAAAACGGGACCTTTTGATTGGCTGTGTTCTTACAGGTGACGTTTGCTACAGTCCTGCCGCGGACGACTCGCAAATGCGTGTGCTGATTTGCAAATGCGTGTCAGGAGACGTGTGTGGCTCCGTAGCTACACATTCGGACCACATGGGGGCACTAATATTATACCAGCCCCGTACCACCAATATATACACCAATAACTTGGGGGGGCGTTCACTGCTATCCACCCATGGTCATGTACCATTTATTTGACATTATTTAAATTAAATTGGAATAAATGGAAGAATAAAGTGGAACTAATAAAATAAGAACCAATGATATAACCAGTGAAGCTAAAAAAAATGAATGAAGCTTCTCCACACCTGCTAATTGCGACATTAACTATACTTCCCTTTATTGCATTCAGTAAACACCATTTTTTAAAATTGATTCATTAACTTTTTATTTAGTAAACACTCACTGCACCAACCCAACCGGACTGCATCGGGTCATATGTCTGCTACACCTGTAGACTCCGAGGGTACCCTTTTGGTCAATGTGTGGCTCCGGAGCCACAGTCAAGTCTCCAGACACGCATTTGCAAATTGCCACACGCATTTGCGAGTCGTCCACGGCGAGACTGTAGCAACACCCAAAGGCAGAGGACGCTGAATGTTGGCATTTTGTGCTCTCAGCCTGTCAGGCGAATATGTGGAAATTTATAAAAAAGCAGCTCGCATACTTGCTTACATTTGTCAAAGTTATTTTTATTTATTTATTTTTTGCGGTGCAAAAGCTTACAGCACCTGGTATTCCCAGGCGGTCTCCCATCCAAGTACTAACCAGGCCCGACCCTGCTTAGCTTCCGAGATCGGACGAGATCGGGCGTTCTCAGGGTAGTATGGCCGTAAGCGAGAATTCCCTCCAAAATTTTGCATTTTATACATGTGGTCTTTATTGTGGCAAATACTTCAATCCAAAAATACGTAACTAGAATCTGAAACTATAACCACAGTCACAAATGTGTCACAACAATCTACAATGCATGATTGAAGTCACAGATATATGACAAATATCAGCAAATGTGTACAATGATTTGTTGGCACATACACTTGGTTAAATGCGGACAAAAATCCGTAGATGGGCGACCTGTAAAAACGGGACCTTTTGATTGGCTGTGTTCTTACAGGTGACGTTTGCTACAGTCCTGCCGCGGACGACTCGCAAATGCGTGTGCTGATTTGCAAATGCGTGTCAGGAGACGTGTGTGGATCCGTAGCTACACATTCGGACCACATGGGGGCACTAATATTATACCAGCCCCGTACCACCAATATATACACCAATAACTTGGGGGGGCGTTCACTGCTATCCACCCATGGTCATGTACCATTTATTTGACATTATTTAAATTAAATTGGAATAAATGGAAGAATAAAGTGGAACTAATAAAATAAGAACCAATGATATAACCAGTGAAGCTAAAAAAAATGAATGAAGCTTCTCCACACCTGCTAATTGCCACATTAACTATACTTCCCTTTATTGCATTCAGTAAACACCATTTTTTAAAATTGATTCATTAACTTTTTATTTAGTAAACACTCACTGCACCAACCCAACCGGACTGCATCGGGTCATATGTCTGCTACACCTGTAGACTCCGAGGGTACCCTTTTGGTCAATGTGTGGCTCCGGAGCCACAGTCAAGTCTCCAGACACGCATTTGCAAATTGCCACACGCATTTGCGAGTCGTCCACGGCGAGACTGTAGCAACACCCAAAGGCAGAGGACGCCGAATGTTGGCATTTTGTGCTCTCAGCCTGTCAGGCGAATATGTGGAAATTTATAAAAAAGCAGCTCGCATACTTGCTTACATTTGTCAAAGTTATTTTTATTTATTTATTTTTTGCGGTGCAAAAGCTTACAGCACCTGGTATTCCCAGGCGGTCTCCCATCCAAGTACTAACCAGGCCCGACCCTGCTTAGCTTCCGAGATCGGACGAGATCGGGCGTTCTCAGGGTAGTATGGCCGTAAGCGAGAATTCCCTCCAACATTTTGCATTTTATACATGTGGTCTTTATTGTGGCAAATACTTCAATCCAAAAATACGTAACAAGAATCTGAAACTATAACCACAGTCACAAATGTGTCACAACAATCTACAATGCATGATTGAAGTCACAGATATATGACAAATATCAGCAAATGTGTACAATGATTTGTTGGCACATACACATGGTTAAATGCGGACAAAAATCCGTAGATGGGCGACCTGTAAAAACGGGACCTTTTGATTGGCTGTGTTCTTACAGGTGACGTTTGCTACAGTCCTGCCGCGGACGACTCGCAAATGCGTGTGCTGATTTGCAAATGCGTGTCAGGAGACGTGTGTGGCTCCGTAGCTACACATTCGGACCACATGGGGGCACTAATATTATACCAGCCCCGTACCACCAATATATACACCAATAACTTGGGGGGGCGTTCACTGATATCCACCCATGGTCATGTACCATTTATTTGACATTATTTAAATTAAATTGGAATAAATGGAAGAATAAAGTGGAACTAATAAAATAAGAACCAATGATATAACCAGTGAAGCTAAAAAAAATGAATGAAGCTTCTCCACACCTGCTAATTGCCACATTAACTATACTTCCCTTTATTGCATTCAGTAAACACCATTTTTTAAAATTGATTCATTAACTTTTTATTTAGTAAACACTCACTGCACCAACCCAACCGGACTGCATCGGGTCATATGTCTGCTACACCTGTAGACTTCGAGGGTACCCTTTTGGTCAATGTGTGGCTCCGGAGCCACAGTCAAGTCTCCAGACACGCATTTGCAAATTGCCACACGCATTTGCGAGTCGTCCACGGCGAGACTGTAGCAACACCCAAAGGCAGAGGACGCTGAATGTTGGCATTTTGTGCTCTCAGCCTGTCAGGCGAATATGTGGAAATTTATAAAAAAGCAGCTCGCATACTTGCTTACATTTGTCAAAGTTATTTTTATTTATTTATTTTTTGCGGTGCAAAAGCTTACAGCACCTGGTATTCCCAGGCGGTCTCCCATCCAAGTACTAACCAGGCCCGACCCTGCTTAGCTTCCGAGATCGGACGAGATCGGGCGTTCTCAGGGTAGTATGGCCGTAAGCGAGAGTTCCCTCCAAAATTTTGCATTTTATACATGTGGTCTTTATTGTGGCAAATACTTCAATCCAAAAATACGTAACAAGAATCTGAAACTATAACCACAGTCACAAATGTGTCACAACAATCTACAATGCATGATTGAAGTCACAGATATATGACAAATATCAGCAAATGTGTACAATGATTTGTTGGCACATACACATGGTTAAATGCGGACAAAAATCCGTAGATGGGCGACCTGTAAAAACGGGACCTTTTGATTGGCTGTGTTCTTACAGGTGACGTTTGCTACAGTCCTGCCGCGGACGACTCGCAAATGCGTGTGCTGATTTGCAAATGCGTGTCAGGAGACGTGTGTGGCTCCGTAGCTACACATTCGGACCACATGGGGGCACTAATATTATACCAGCCCCGTACCACCAATATATACACCAATAACTTGGGGGGGCGTTCACTGCTATCCACCCATGGTCATGTACCATTTATTTGACATTATTTAAATTAAATTGGAATAAATGGAAGAATAAAGTGGAACTAATAAAATAAGAACCAATGATATAACCAGTGAAGCTAAAAAAAATGAATGAAGCTTCTCCACACCTGCTAATTGCGACATTAACTATACTTCCCTTTATTGCATTCAGTAAACACCATTTTTTAAAATTGATTCATTAACTTTTTATTTAGTAAACACTCACTGCACCAACCCAACCGGACTGCATCGGGTCATATGTCTGCTACACCTGTAGACTCCGAGGGTACCCTTTTGGTCAATGTGTGGCTCCGGAGCCACAGTCAAGTCTCCAGACACGCATTTGCAAATTGCCACACGCATTTGCGAGTCGTCCACGGCGAGACTGTAGCAACACCCAAAGGCAGAGGACGCCGAATGTTGGCATTTTGTGCTCTCAGCCTGTCAGGCGAATATGTGGAAATTTATAAAAAAGCAGCTCGCATACTTGCTTACATTTGTCAAAGTTATTTTTATTTATTTATTTTTTGCGGTGCAAAAGCTTACAGCACCTGGTATTCCCAGGCGGTCTCCCATCCAAGTACTAACCAGGCCCGAACCTGCTTAGCTTCCGAGATCGGACGAGATCGGGCGTTCTCAGGGTAGTATGGCCGTAAGCGAGAATTCGCTCCAAAATTTTGCATTTTATACATGTGGTCTTTATTGTGGCAAATACTTCAATCCAAAAATACGTAACTAGAATCTGAAACTATAACCACAGTCACAAATGTGTCACAACAATCTACAATGCATGATTGAAGTCACAGATATATGACAAATATCAGCAAATGTGTACAATGATTTGTTGGCACATACACATGGTTAAATGCGGACAAAAATCCGTAGATGGGCGACCTGTAAAAACGGGACCTTTTGATTGGCTGTGTTCTTACAGGTGACGTTTGCTACAGTCCTGCCGCGGACGACTCGCAAATGCGTGTGCTGATTTGCAAATGCGTGTCAGGAGACGTGTGTGGCTCCGTAGCTACACATTCGGACCACATGGGGGCACTAATATTATACCAGCCCCGTACCACCAATATATACACCAATAACTTGGGGGGGCGTTCACTGCTATCCACCCATGGTCATGTACCATTTATTTGACATTATTTAAATTAAATTGGAATAAATGGAAGAATAAAGTGGAACTAATAAAATAAGAACCAATGATATAACCAGTGAAGCTAAAAAAAATGAATGAAGCTTCTCCACACCTGCTAATTGCCACATTAACTATACTTCCCTTTATTGCATTCAGTAAACACCATTTTTTAAAATTGATTCATTAACTTTTTATTTAGTAAACACTCACTGCACCAACCCAACCGGACTGCATCGGGTCATATGTCTGCTACACCTGTAGACTCCGAGGGTACCCTTTTGGTCAATGTGTGGCTCCGGAGCCACAGTCAAGTCTCCAGACACGCATTTGCAAATTGCCACACGCATTTGCGAGTCGTCCACGGCGAGACTGTAGCAACACCCAAAGGCAGAGGACGCTGAATGTTGGCATTTTGTGCTCTCAGCCTGTCAGGCGAATATGTGGAAATTTATAAAAAAGCAGCTCGCATACTTGCTTACATTTGTCAAAGTTATTTTTATTTATTTATTTTTTGCGGTGCAAAAGCTTACAGCACCTGGTATTCCCAGGCGGTCTCCCATCCAAGTACTAACCAGGCCCGACCCTGCTTAGCTTCCGAGATCGGACGAGATCGGGCGTTCTCAGGGTAGTATGGCCGTAAGCGAGAATTCCCTCCAAAATTTTGTGGCAAATACTTCAATCCAAAAATACGTAACAAGAATCTGAAACTATAACCACAGTCACAAATGTGTCACAACAATCTACAATGCATGATTGAAGTCACAGATATATGACAAATATCAGCAAATGTGTACAATGATTTGTTGGCACATACACATGGTTAAATGCGGACAAAAATCCGTAGATGGGCGACCTGTAAAAACGGGACCTTTTGATTGGCTGTGTTCTTACAGGTGACGTTTGCTACAGTCCTGCCGCGGACGACTCGCAAATGCGTGTGCTGATTTGCAAATGCGTGTCAGGAGACGTGTGTGGCTCCGTAGCTACACATTCGGACCACATGGGGGCACTAATATTATACCAGCCCCGTACCACCAATATATACACCAATAACTTGGGGGGGCGTTCACTGCTATCCACCCATGGTCATGTACCATTTATTTGACATTATTTAAATTAAATTGGAATAAATGGAAGAATAAAGTGGAACTAATAAAATAAGAACCAATGATATAACCAGTGAAGCTAAAAAAAATGAATGAAGCTTCTCCACACCTGCTAATTGCGACATTAACTATACTTCCCTTTATTGCATTCAGTAAACACCATTTTTTAAAATTGATTCATTAACTTTTTATTTAGTAAACACTCACTGCACCAACCCAACCGGACTGCATCGGGTCATATGTCTGCTACACCTGTAGACTCCGAGGGTACCCTTTTGGTCAATGTGTGGCTCCGGAGCCACAGTCAAGTCTCCAGACACGCATTTGCAAATTGCCACACGCATTTGCGAGTCGTCCACGGCGAGACTGTAGCAACACCCAAAGGCAGAGGACGCTGAATGTTGGCATTTTGTGCTCTCAGCCTGTCAGGCGAATATGTGGAAATTTATAAAAAAGCAGCTCGCATACTTGCTTACATTTGTCAAAGTTATTTTTATTTATTTATTTTTTGCGGTGCAAAAGCTTACAGCACCTGGTATTCCCAGGCGGTCTCCCATCCAAGTACTAACCAGGCCCGACCCTGCTTAGCTTCCGAGATCGGACGAGATCGGGCGTTCTCAGGGTAGTATGGCCGTAAGCGAGAATTCCCTCCAAAATTTTGCATTTTATACATGTGGTCTTTATTGTGGCAAATACTTCAATCCAAAAATACGTAACTAGAATCTGAAACTATAACCACAGTCACAAATGTGTCACAACAATCTACAATGCATGATTGAAGTCACAGATATATGACAAATATAGGCAAATGTGTACAATGATTTGTTGGCATATACACATGGTTAAATGCGGACAAAAATCCGTAGATGGGCGACCTGTAAAAACGGGACCTTTTGATTGGCTGTGTTCTTACAGGTGACGTTTGCTACAGTCCTGCCGCGGACGACTCGCAAATGCGTGTGCTGATTTGCAAATGCGTGTCAGGAGACGTGTGTGGCTCCGTAGCTACACATTCGGACCACATGGGGGCACTAATATTATACCAGCCCCGTACCACCAATATATACACCAATAACTTGGGGGGGCGTTCACTGCTATCCACCCATGGTCATGTACCATTTATTTGACATTATTTAAATTAAATTGGAATAAATGGAAGAATAAAGTGGAACTAATAAAATAAGAACCAATGATATAACCAGTGAAGCTAAAAAAAATGAATGAAGCTTCTCCACACCTGCTAATTGCCACATTAACTATACTTCCCTTTATTGCATTCAGTAAACACCATTTTTTAAAATTGATTCATTAACTTTTTATTTAGTAAACACTCACTGCACCAACCCAACCGGACTGCATCGGGTCATATGTCTGCTACACCTGTAGACTCCGAGGGTACCCTTTTGGTCAATGTGTGGCTCCGGAGCCACAGTCAAGTCTCCAGACACGCATTTGCAAATTGCCACACGCATTTGCGAGTCGTCCACGGCGAGACTGTAGCAACACCCAAAGGCAGAGGACGCCGAATGTTGGCATTTTGTGCTCTCAGCCTGTCAGGCGAATATGTGGAAATTTATAAAAAAGCAGCTCGCATACTTGCTTACATTTGTCAAAGTTATTTTTATTTATTTATTTTTTGCGGTGCAAAAGCTTACAGCACCTGGTATTCCCAGGCGGTCTCCCATCCAAGTACTAACCAGGCCCGACCCTGCTTAGCTTCCGAGATCGGACGAGATCGGGCGTTCTCAGGGTAGTATGGCCGTAAGCGAGAATTCCCTCCAAAATTTTGCATTTTATACATGTGGTCTTTATTGTGGCAAATACTTCAATCCAAAAATACGTAACTAGAATCTGAAACTATAACCACAGTCACAAATGTGTCACAACAATCTACAATGCATGATTGAAGTCACAGATATATGACAAATATCAGCAAATGTGTACAATGATTTGTTGGCACATACACATGGTTAAATGCGGACAAAAATCCGTAGATGGGCGACCTGTAAAAACGGGACCTTTTGATTGGCTGTGTTCTTACAGGTGACGTTTGCTACAGTCCTGCCGCGGACGACTCGCAAATGCGTGTGCTGATTTGCAAATGCGTGTCAGGAGACGTGTGTGGCTCCGTAGCTACACATTCGGACCACATGGGGGCACTAATATTATACCAGCCCCGTACCACCAATATATACACCAATAACTTGGGGGGGCGTTCACTGCTATCCACCCATGGTCATGTACCATTTATTTGACATTATTTAAATTAAATTGGAATAAATGGAAGAATAAAGTGGAACTAATAAAATAAGAACCAATGATATAACCAGTGAAGCTAAAAAAAATGAATGAAGCTTCTCCACACCTGCTAATTGCCACATTAACTATACTTCCCTTTATTGCATTCAGTAAACACCATTTTTTAAAATTGATTCATTAACTTTTTATTTAGTAAACACTCACTGCACCAACCCAACCGGACTGCATCGGGTCATATGTCTGCTACACCTGTAGATTCCGAGGGTACCCTTTTGGTCAATGTGTGGCTCCGGAGCCACAGTCAAGTCTCCAGACACGCATTTGCAAATTGCCACACGCATTTGCGAGTCGTCCACGGCGAGACTGTAGCAACACCCAAAGGCAGAGGACGCCGAATGTTGGCATTTTGTGCTCTCAGCCTGTCAGGCGAATATGTGGAAATTTATAAAAAAGCAGCTCGCATACTTGCTTACATTTGTCAAAGTTATTTTTATTTATTTATTTTTTGCGGTGCAAAAGCTTACAGCACCTGGTATTCCCAGGCGGTCTCCCATCCAAGTACTAACCAGGCCCGACCCTGCTTAGCTTCCGAGATCGGACGAGATCGGGCGTTCTCAGGGTAGTATGGCCGTAAGGGAGAATTCCCTCCAACATTTTGCATTTTATACATGTGGTCTTTATTGTGGCAAATACTTCAATCCAAAAATACGTAACAAGAATCTGAAACTATAACCACAGTCACAAATGTGTCACAACAATCTACAATGCATGATTGAAGTCACAGATATATGACAAATATCAGCAAATGTGTACAATGATTTGTTGGCACATACACATGGTTAAATGCGGACAAAAATCCGTAGATGGGCGACCTGTAAAAACGGGACCTTTTGATTGGCTGTGTTCTTACAGGTGACGTTTGCTACAGTCCTGCCGCGGACGACTCGCAAATGCGTGTGCTGATTTGCAAATGCGTGTCAGGAGACGTGTGTGGCTCCGTAGCTACACATTCGGACCACATGGGGGCACTAATATTATACCAGCCCCGTACCACCAATATATACACCAATAACTTGGGGGGGCGTTCACTGCTATCCACCCATGGTCATGTACCATTTATTTGACATTATTTAAATTAAATTGGAATAAATGGAAGAATAAAGTGGAACTAATAAAATAAGAACCAATGATATAACCAGTGAAGCTAAAAAAAATGAATGAAGCTTCTCCACACCTGCTAATTGCCACATTAACTATACTTCCCTTTATTGCATTCAGTAAACACCATTTTTTAAAATTGATTCATTAACTTTTTATTTAGTAAACACTCACTGCACCAACCCAACCGGACTGCATCGGGTCATATGTCTGCTACACCTGTAGACTCCGAGGGTACCCTTTTGGTCAATGTGTGGCTCCGGAGCCACAGTCAAGTCTCCAGACACGCATTTGCAAATTGCCACACGCATTTGCGAGTCGTCCACGGCGAGACTGTAGCAACACCCAAAGGCAGAGGACGCTGAATGTTGGCATTTTGTGCTCTCAGCCTGTCAGGCGAATATGTGGAAATTTATAAAAAAGCAGCTCGCATACTTGCTTACATTTGTCAAAGTTATTTTTATTTATTTATTTTTTGCGGTGCAAAAGCTTACAGCACCTGGTATTCCCAGGCGGTCTCCCATCCAAGTACTAACCAGGCCCGACCCTGCTTAGCTTCCGAGATCGGACGAGATCGGGCGTTCTCAGGGTAGTATGGCCGTAAGCGAGAATTCCCTCCAAAATTTTGCATTTTATACATGTGGTCTTTATTGTGGCAAATACTTCAATCCAAAAATACGTAACAAGAATCTGAAACTATAACCACAGTCACAAATGTGTCACAACAATCTACAATGCATGATTGAAGTCACAGATATATGACAAATATCAGCAAATGTGTACAATGATTTGTTGGCACATACACATGGTTAAATGCGGACAAAAATCCGTAGATGGGCGACCTGTAAAAACGGGACCTTTTGATTGGCTGTGTTCTTACAGGTGACGTTTGCTACAGTCCTGCCGCGGACGACTCGCAAATGCGTGTGCTGATTTGCAAATGCGTGTCAGGAGACGTGTGTGGCTCCGTAGCTACACATTCGGACCACATGGGGGCACTAATATTATACCAGCCCCGTACCACCAATATATACACCAATAACTTGGGGGGGCGTTCACTGCTATCCACCCATGGTCATGTACCATTTATTTGACATTATTTAAATTAAATTGGAATAAATGGAAGAATAAAGTGGAACTAATAAAATAAGAACCAATGATATAACCAGTGAAGCTAAAAAAAATGAATGAAGCTTCTCCACACCTGCTAATTGCGACATTAACTATACTTCCCTTTATTGCATTCAGTAAACACCATTTTTTAAAATTGATTCATTAACTTTTTATTTAGTAAACACTCACTGCACCAACCCAACCGGACTGCATCGGGTCATATGTCTGCTACACCTGTAGACTCCGAGGGTACCCTTTTGGTCAATGTGTGGCTCCGGAGCCACAGTCAAGTCTCCAGACACGCATTTGCAAATTGCCACACGCATTTGCGAGTCGTCCACGGCGAGACTGTAGCAACACCCAAAGGCAGAGGACGCTGAATGTTGGCATTTTGTGCTCTCAGCCTGTCAGGCGAATATGTGGAAATTTATAAAAAAGCAGCTCGCATACTTGCTTACATTTGTCAAAGTTATTTTTATTTATTTATTTTTTGCGGTGCAAAAGCTTACAGCACCTGGTATTCCCAGGCGGTCTCCCATCCAAGTACTAACCAGGCCCGACCCTGCTTAGCTTCCGAGATCGGACGAGATCGGGCGTTCTCAGGGTAGTATGGCCGTAAGCGAGAATTCCCTCCAAAATTTTGCATTTTATACATGTGGTCTTTATTGTGGCAAATACTTCAATCCAAAAATACGTAACTAGAATCTGAAACTATAACCACAGTCACAAATGTGTCACAACAATCTACAATGCATGATTGAAGTCACAGATATATGACAAATATCAGCAAATGTGTACAATGATTTGTTGGCACATACACATGGTTAAATGCGGACAAAAATCCGTAGATGGGCGACCTGTAAAAACGGGACCTTTTGATTGGCTGTGTTCTTACAGGTGACGTTTGCTACAGTCCTGCCGCGGACGACTCGCAAATGCGTGTGCTGATTTGCAAATGCGTGTCAGGAGACGTGTGTGGCTCCGTAGCTACACATTCGGACCACATGGGGGCACTAATATTATACCAGCCCCGTACCACCAATATATACACCAATAACTTGGGGGGGCGTTCACTGCTATCCACCCATGGTCATGTACCATTTATTTGACATTATTTAAATTAAATTGGAATAAATGGAAGAATAAAGTGGAACTAATAAAATAAGAACCAATGATATAACCAGTGAAGCTAAAAAAAATGAATGAAGCTTCTCCACACCTGCTAATTGCGACATTAACTATACTTCCCTTTATTGCATTCAGTAAACACCATTTTTTAAAATTGATTCATTAACTTTTTATTTAGTAAACACTCACTGCACCAACCCAACCGGACTGCATCGGGTCATATGTCTGCTACACCTGTAGACTCCGAGGGTACCATTTTGGTCAATGTGTGGCTCCGGAGCCACAGTCAAGTCTCCAGACACGCATTTGCAAATTGCCACACGCATTTGCGAGTCGTCCACGGCGAGACTGTAGCAACACCCAAAGGCAGAGGACGCTGAATGTTGGCATTTTGTGCTCTCAGCCTGTCAGGCGAATATGTGGAAATTTATAAAAAAGCAGCTCGCATACTTGCTTACATTTGTCAAAGTTATTTTTATTTATTTATTTTTTGCGGTGCAAAAGCTTACAGCACCTGGTATTCCCAGGCGGTCTCCCATCCAAGTACTAACCAGGCCCGACCCTGCTTAGCTTCCGAGATCGGACGAGATCGGGCGTTCTCAGGGTAGTATGGCCGTAAGCGAGAATTCCCTCCAAAATTTTGCATTTTATACATGTGGTCTTTATTGTGGCAAATACTTCTATCCAAAAATACGTAACAAGAATCTGAAACTATAACCACAGTCACATATGTGTCACAACAATCTACAATGCATGATTGAAGTCACAGATATATGACAAATATCAGCAAATGTGTACAATGATTTGTTGGCACATACACATGGTTAAATGCGGACAAAAATCCGTAGATGGGCGACCTGTAAAAACGGGACCTTTTGATTGGCTGTGTTCTTACAGGTGACGTTTGCTACAGTCCTGCCGCGGACGACTCGCAAATGCGTGTGCTGATTTGCAAATGCGTGTCAGGAGACGTGTGTGGCTCCGTAGCTACACATTCGGACCACATGGGGGCACTAATATTATACCAGCCCCGTACCACCAATATATACACCAATAACTTGGGGGGGCGTTCACTGCTATCCACCCATGGTCATGTACCATTTATTTGACATTATTTAAATTAAATTGGAATAAATGGAAGAATAAAGTGGAACTAATAAAATAAGAACCAATGATATAACCAGTGAAGCTAAAAAAAATGAATGAAGCTTCTCCACACCTGCTAATTGCCACATTAACTATACTTCCCTTTATTGCATTCAGTAAACACCATTTTTTAAAATTGATTCATTAACTTTTTATTTAGTAAACACTCACTGCACCAACCCAACCGGACTGCATCGGGTCATATGTCTGCTACACCTGTAGACTCCGAGGGTACCCTTTTGGTCAATGTGTGGCTCCGGAGCCACAGTCAAGTCTCCAGACACGCATTTGCAAATTGCCACACGCATTTGCGAGTCGTCCACGGCGAGACTGTAGCAACACCCAAAGGCAGAGGACGCTGAATGTTGGCATTTTGTGCTCTCAGCCTGTCAGGCGAATATGTGGAAATTTATAAAAAAGCAGCTCGCATACTTGCTTACATTTGTCAAAGTTATTTTTATTTATTTATTTTTTGCGGTGCAAAAGCTTACAGCACCTGGTATTCCCAGGCGGTCTCCCATCCAAGTACTAACCAGGCCCGACCCTGCTTAGCTTCCGAGATCGGACGAGATCGGGCGTTCTCAGGGTAGTATGGCCGTAAGCGAGAATTCCCTCCAAAATTTTGTGGCAAATACTTCAATCCAAAAATACGTAACAAGAATCTGAAACTATAACCACAGTCACAAATGTGTCACAACAATCTACAATGCATGATTGAAGTCACAGATATATGACAAATATCAGCAAATGTGTACAATGATTTGTTGGCACATACACATGGTTAAATGCGGACAAAAATCCGTAGATGGGCGACCTGTAAAAACGGGACCTTTTGATTGGCTGTGTTCTTACAGGTGACGTTTGCTACAGTCCTGCCGCGGACGACTCGCAAATGCGTGTGCTGATTTGCAAATGCGTGTCAGGAGACGTGTGTGGCTCCGTAGCTACACATTCGGACCACATGGGGGCACTAATATTATACCAGCCCCGTACCACCAATATATACACCAATAACTTGGGGGGGCGTTCACTGCTATCCACCCATGGTCATGTACCATTTATTTGACATTATTTAAATTAAATTGGAATAAATGGAAGAATAAAGTGGAACTAATAAAATAAGAACCAATGATATAACCAGTGAAGCTAAAAAAAATGAATGAAGCTTCTCCACACCTGCTAATTGCGACATTAACTATACTTCCCTTTATTGCATTCAGTAAACACCATTTTTTAAAATTGATTCATTAACTTTTTATTTAGTAAACACTCACTGCACCAACCCAACCGGACTGCATCGGGTCATATGTCTGCTACACCTGTAGACTCCGAGGGTACCCTTTTGGTCAATGTGTGGCTCCGGAGCCACAGTCAAGTCTCCAGACACGCATTTGCAAATTGCCACACGCATTTGCGAGTCGTCCACGGCGAGACTGTAGCAACACCCAAAGGCAGAGGACGCTGAATGTTGGCATTTTGTGCTCTCAGCCTGTCAGGCGAATATGTGGAAATTTATAAAAAAGCAGCTCGCATACTTGCTTACATTTGTCAAAGTTATTTTTATTTATTTATTTTTTGCGGTGCAAAAGCTTACAGCACCTGGTATTCCCAGGCGGTCTCCCATCCAAGTACTAACCAGGCCCGACCCTGCTTAGCTTCCGAGATCGGACGAGATCGGGCGTTCTCAGGGTAGTATGGCCGTAAGCGAGAATTCCCTCCAAAATTTTGTGGCAAATACTTCAATCCAAAAATACGTAACAAGAATCTGAAACTATAACCACAGTCACAAATGTGTCACAACAATCTACAATGCATGATTGAAGTCACAGATATATGACAAATATCAGCAAATGTGTACAATGATTTGTTGGCACATACACATGGTTAAATGCGGACAAAAATCCGTAGATGGGCGACCTGTAAAAACGGGACCTTTTGATTGGCTGTGTTCTTACAGGTGACGTTTGCTACAGTCCTGCCGCGGACGACTCGCAAATGCGTGTGCTGATTTGCAAATGCGTGTCAGGAGACGTGTGTGGCTCCGTAGCTACACATTCGGACCACATGGGGGCACTAATATTATACCAGCCCCGTACCACCAATATATACACCAATAACTTGGGGGGGCGTTCACTGCTATCCACCCATGGTCATGTACCATTTATTTGACATTATTTAAATTAAATTGGAATAAATGGAAGAATAAAGTGGAACTAATAAAATAAGAACCAATGATATAACCAGTGAAGCTAAAAAAAATGAATGAAGCTTCTCCACACCTGCTAATTGCGACATTAACTATACTTCCCTTTATTGCATTCAGTAAACACCATTTTTTAAAATTGATTCATTAACTTTTTATTTAGTAAACACTCACTGCACCAACCCAACCGGACTGCATCGGGTCATATGTCTGCTACACCTGTAGACTCCGAGGGTACCCTTTTGGTCAATGTGTGGCTCCGGAGCCACAGTCAAGTCTCCAGACACGCATTTGCAAATTGCCACACGCATTTGCGAGTCGTCCACGGCGAGACTGTAGCAACACCCAAAGGCAGAGGACGCTGAATGTTGGCATTTTGTGCTCTCAGCCTGTCAGGCGAATATGTGGAAATTTATAAAAAAGCAGCTCGCATACTTGCTTACATTTGTCAAAGTTATTTTTATTTATTTATTTTTTGCGGTGCAAAAGCTTACAGCACCTGGTATTCCCAGGCGGTCTCCCATCCAAGTACTAACCAGGCCCGACCCTGCTTAGCTTCCGAGATCGGACGAGATCGGGCGTTCTCAGGGTAGTATGGCCGTAAGCGAGAATTCCCTCCAAAATTTTGCATTTTATACATGTGGTCTTTATTGTGGCAAATACTTCAATCCAAAAATACGTAACTAGAATCTGAAACTATAACCACAGTCACAAATGTGTCACAACAATCTACAATGCATGATTGAAGTCACAGATATATGACAAATATCAGCAAATGTGTACAATGATTTGTTGGCATATACACATGGTTAAATGCGGACAAAAATCCGTAGATGGGCGACCTGTAAAAACGGGACCTTTTGATTGGCTGTGTTCTTACAGGTGACGTTTGCTACAGTCCTGCCGCGGACGACTCGCAAATGCGTGTGCTGATTTGCAAATGCGTGTCAGGAGACGTGTGTGGCTCCGTAGCTACACATTCGGACCACATGGGGGCACTAATATTATACCAGCCCCGTACCACCAATATATACACTAATAACTTGGGGGGGCGTTCACTGCTATCCACCCATGGTCATGTACCATTTATTTGACATTATTTAAATTAAATTGGAATAAATGGAAGAATAAAGTGGAACTAATAAAATAAGAACTAATGATATAACCAGTGAAGCTAAAAAAAATGAATGAAGCTTCTCCACACCTGCTAATTGCCACATTAACTATACTTCCCTTTATTGCATTCAGTAAACACCATTTTTTAAAATTGATTCATTAACTTTTTATTTAGTAAACACTCACTGCACCAACCCAACCGGACTGCATCGGGTCATATGTCTGCTACACCTGTAGACTCCGAGGGTACCCTTTTGGTCAATGTGTGGCTCCGGAGCCACAGTCAAGTCTCCAGACACGCATTTGCAAATTGCCACACGCATTTGCGAGTCGTCCACGGCGAGACTGTAGCAACACCCAAAGGCAGAGGACGCTGAATGTTGGCATTTTGTGCTCTCAGCCTGTCAGGCGAATATGTGGAAATTTATAAAAAAGCAGCTCGCATACTTGCTTACATTTGTCAAAGTTATTTTTATTTATTTATTTTTTGCGGTGCAAAAGCTTACAGCACCTGGTATTCCCAGGCGGTCTCCCATCCAAGTACTAACCAGGCCCGACCCTGCTTAGCTTCCGAGATCGGACGAGATCGGGCGTTCTCAGGGTAGTATGGCCGTAAGCGAGAATTCCCTCCAAACTTTTGCATTTTATACATGTGGTCTTTATTGTGGCAAATACTTCAATCCAAAAATACGTAACAAGAATCTGAAACTATAACCACAGTCACAAATGTGTCACAACAATCTACAATGCATGATTGAAGTCACAGATATATGACAAATATCAGCAAATGTGTACAATGATTTGTTGGCACATACACATGGTTAAATGCGGACAAAAATCCGTAGATGGGCGACCTGTAAAAACGGGACCTTTTGATTGGCTGTGTTCTTACAGGTGACGTTTGCTACAGTCCTGCCGCGGACGACTCGCAAATGCGTGTGCTGATTTGCAAATGCGTGTCAGGAGACGTGTGTGGCTCCGTAGCTACACATTCGGACCACATGGGGGCACTAATATTATACCAGCCCCGTACCACCAATATATACACCAATAACTTGGGGGGGCGTTCACTGCTATCCACCCATGGTCATGTACCATTTATTTGACATTATTTAAATTAAATTGGAATAAATGGAAGAATAAAGTGGAACTAATAAAATAAGAACCAATGATATAACCAGTGAAGCTAAAAAAAATGAATGAAGCTTCTCCACACCTGCTAATTGCGACATTAACTATACTTCCCTTTATTGCATTCAGTAAACACCATTTTTTAAAATTGATTCATTAACTTTTTATTTAGTAAACACTCACTGCACCAACCCAACCGGACTGCATCGGGTCATATGTCTGCTACACCTGTAGACTCCGAGGGTACCCTTTTGGTCAATGTGTGGCTCCGGAGCCACAGTCAAGTCTCCAGACACGCATTTGCAAATTGCCACACGCATTTGCGAGTCGTCCACGGCGAGACTGTAGCAACACCCAAAGGCAGAGGACGCTGAATGTTGGCATTTTGTGCTCTCAGCCTGTCAGGCGAATATGTGGAAATTTATAAAAAAGCAGCTCGCATACTTGCTTACATTTGTCAAAGTTATTTTTATTTATTTATTTTTTGCGGTGCAAAAGCTTACAGCACCTGGTATTCCCAGGCGGTCTCCCATCCAAGTACTAACCAGGCCCGACCCTGCTTAGCTTCCGAGATCGGACGAGATCGGGCGTTCTCAGGGTAGTATGGCCGTAAGCGAGAATTCCCTCCAAAATTTTGCATTTTATACATGTGGTCTTTATTGTGGCAAATACTTCAATCCAAAAATACGTAACTAGAATCTGAAACTATAACCACAGTCACAAATGTGTCACAACAATCTACAATGCATGATTGAAGTCACAGATATATGACAAATATCAGCAAATGTGTACAATGATTTGTTGGCACATACACATGGTTAAATGCGGACAAAAATCCGTAGATGGGCGACCTGTAAAAACGGGACCTTTTGATTGGCTGTGTTCTTACAGGTGACGTTTGCTACAGTCCTGCCGCGGACGACTCGCAAATGCGTGTGCTGATTTGCAAATGCGTGTCAGGAGACGTGTGTGGCTCCGTAGCTACACATTCGGACCACATGGGGGCACTAATATTATACCAGCCCCGTACCACCAATATATACACTAATAACTTGGGGGGGCGTTCACTGCTATCCACCCATGGTCATGTACCATTTATTTGACATTATTTAAATTAAATTGGAATAAATGGAAGAATAAAGTGGAACTAATAAAATAAGAACCAATGATATAACCAGTGAAGCTAAAAAAAATGAATGAAGCTTCTCCACACCTGCTAATTGCCACATTAACTATACTTCCCTTTATTGCATTCAGTAAACACCATTTTTTAAAATTGATTCATTAACTTTTTATTTAGTAAACACTCACTGCACCAACCCAACCGGACTGCATCGGGTCATATGTCTGCTACACCTGTAGACTCCGAGGGTACCCTTTTGGTCAATGTGTGGCTCCGGAGCCACAGTCAAGTCTCCAGACACGCATTTGCAAATTGCCACACGCATTTGCGAGTCGTCCACGGCGAGACTGTAGCAACACCCAAAGGCAGAGGACGCTGAATGTTGGCATTTTGTGCTCTCAGCCTGTCAGGCGAATATGTGGAAATTTATAAAAAAGCAGCTCGCATACTTGCTTACATTTGTCAAAGTTATTTTTATTTATTTATTTTTTGCGGTGCAAAAGCTTACAGCACCTGGTATTCCCAGGCGGTCTCCCATCCAAGTACTAACCAGGCCCGACCCTGCTTAGCTTCCGAGATCGGACGAGATCGGGCGTTCTCAGGGTAGTATGGCCGTAAGCGAGAATTCCCTCCAAAATTTTGCATTTTATACATGTGGTCTTTATTGTGGCAAATACTTCAATCCAAAAATACGTAACAAGAATCTGAAACTATAACCACAGTCACAAATGTGTCATAACAATCTACAATGCATGATTGAAGTCACAGATATATGACAAATATCAGCAAATGTGTACAATGATTTGTTGGCACATACACATGGTTAAATGCGGACAAAAATCCGTAGATGGGCGACCTGTAAAAACGGGACCTTTTGATTGGCTGTGTTCTTACAGGTGACGTTTGCTACAGTCCTGCCGCGGACGACTCGCAAATGCGTGTGCTGATTTGCAAATGCGTGTCAGGAGACGTGTGTGGCTCCGTAGCTACACATTCGGACCACATGGGGGCACTAATATTATACCAGCCCCGTACCACCAATATATACACCAATAACTTGGGGGGGCGTTCACTGCTATCCACCCATGGTCATGTACCATTTATTTGACATTATTTAAATTAAATTGGAATAAATGGAAGAATAAAGTGGAACTAATAAAATAAGAACCAATGATATAACCAGTGAAGCTAAAAAAAATGAATGAAGCTTCTCCACACCTGCTAATTGCGACATTAACTATACTTCCCTTTATTGCATTCAGTAAACACCATTTTTTAAAATTGATTCATTAACTTTTTATTTAGTAAACACTCACTGCACCAACCCAACCGGACTGCATCGGGTCATATGTCTGCTACACCTGTAGACTCCGAGGGTACCCTTTTGGTCAATGTGTGGCTCCGGAGCCACAGTCAAGTCTCCAGACACGCATTTGCAAATTGCCACACGCATTTGCGAGTCGTCCACGGCGAGACTGTAGCAACACCCAAAGGCAGAGGACGCTGAATGTTGGCATTTTGTGCTCTCAGCCTGTCAGGCGAATATGTGGAAATTTATAAAAAAGCAGCTCGCATACTTGCTTACATTTGTCAAAGTTATTTTTATTTATTTATTTTTTGCGGTGCAAAAGCTTACAGCACCTGGTATTCCCAGGCGGTCTCCCATCCAAGTACTAACCAGGCCCGACCCTGCTTAGCTTCCGAGATCGGACGAGATCGGGCGTTCTCAGGGTAGTATGGCCGTAAGCGAGAATTCCCTCCAAAATTTTGCATTTTATACATGTGGTCTTTATTGTGGCAAATACTTCAATCCAAAAATACGTAACTAGAATCTGAAACTATAACCACAGTCACAAATGTGTCACAACAATCTACAATGCATGATTGAAGTCACAGATATATGACAAATATCAGCAAATGTGTACAATGATTTGTTGGCACATACACATGGTTAAATGCGGACAAAAATCCGTAGATGGGCGACCTGTAAAAACGGGACCTTTTGATTGGCTGTGTTCTTACAGGTGACGTTTGCTACAGTCCTGCCGCGGACGACTCGCAAATGCGTGTGCTGATTTGCAAATGCGTGTCAGGAGACGTGTGTGGCTCCGTAGCTACACATTCGGACCACATGGGGGCACTAATATTATACCAGCCCCGTACCACCAATATATACACCAATAACTTGGGGGGGCGTTCACTGCTATCCACCCATGGTCATGTACCATTTATTTGACATTATTTAAATTAAATTGGAATAAATGGAAGAATAAAGTGGAACTAATAAAATAAGAACCAATGATATAACCAGTGAAGCTAAAAAAAATGAATGAAGCTTCTCCACACCTGCTAATTGCCACATTAACTATACTTCCCTTTATTGCATTCAGTAAACACCATTTTTTAAAATTGATTCATTAACTTTTTATTTAGTAAACACTCACTGCACCAACCCAACCGGACTGCATCGGGTCATATGTCTGCTACACCTGTAGACTACGAGGGTACCCTTTTGGTCAATGTGTGGCTCCGGAGCCACAGTCAAGTCTCCAGACACGCATTTGCAAATTGCCACACGCATTTGCGAGTCGTCCACGGCGAGACTGTAGCAACACCCAAAGGCAGAGGACGCTGAATGTTGGCATTTTGTGCTCTCAGCCTGTCAGGCGAATATGTGGAAATTTATAAAAAAGCAGCTCGCATACTTGCTTACATTTGTCAAAGTTATTTTTATTTATTTATTTTTTGCGGTGCAAAAGCTTACAGCACCTGGTATTCCCAGGCGGTCTCCCATCCAAGTACTAACCAGGCCCGACCCTGCTTAGCTTCCGAGATCGGACGAGATCGGGCGTTCTCAGGGTAGTATGGCCGTAAGCGAGAATTCCCTCCAAAATTTTGCATTTTATACATGTGGTCTTTATTGTGGCAAATACTTCAATCCAAAAATACGTAACTAGAATCTGAAACTATAACCACAGTCACAAATGTGTCACAACAATCTACAATGCATGATTGAAGTCACAGATATATGACAAATATCAGCAAATGTGTACAATGATTTGTTGGCACATACACATGGTTAAATGCGGACAAAAATCCGTAGATGGGCGACCTGTAAAAACGGGACCTTTTGATTGGCTGTGTTCTTACAGGTGACGTTTGCTACAGTCCTGCCGCGGACGACTCGCAAATGCGTGTGCTGATTTGCAAATGCGTGTCAGGAGACGTGTGTGGCTCCGTAGCTACACATTCGGACCACATGGGGGCACTAATATTATACCAGCCCCGTACCACCAATATATACACCAATAACTTGGGGGGGCGTTCACTGCTATCCACCCATGGTCATGTACCATTTATTTGACATTATTTAAATTAAATTGGAATAAATGGAAGAATAAAGTGGAACTAATAAAATAAGAACCAATGATATAACCAGTGAAGCTAAAAAAAATGAATGAAGCTTCTCCACACCTGCTAATTGCGACATTAACTATACTTCCCTTTATTGCATTCAGTAAACACCATTTTTTAAAATTGATTCATTAACTTTTTATTTAGTAAACACTCACTGCACCAACCCAACCGGACTGCATCGGGTCATATGTCTGCTACACCTGTAGACTCCGAGGGTACCCTTTTGGTCAATGTGTGGCTCCGGAGCCACAGTCAAGTCTCCAGACACGCATTTGCAAATTGCCACACGCATTTGCGAGTCGTCCACGGCGAGACTGTAGCAACACCCAAAGGCAGAGGACGCTGAATGTTGGCATTTTGTGCTCTCAGCCTGTCAGGCGAATATGTGGAAATTTATAAAAAAGCAGCTCGCATACTTGCTTACATTTGTCAAAGTTATTTTTATTTATTTATTTTTTGCGGTGCAAAAGCTTACAGCACCTGGTATTCCCAGGCGGTCTCCCATCCAAGTACTAACCAGGCCCGACCCTGCTTAGCTTCCGAGATCGGACGAGATCGGGCGTTCTCAGGGTAGTATGGCCGTAAGCGAGAATTCCCTCCAAAATTTTGCATTTTATACATGTGGTCTTTATTGTGGCAAATACTTCAATCCAAAAATACGTAACTAGAATCTGAAACTATAACCACAGTCACAAATGTGTCACAACAATCTACAATGCATGATTGAAGTCACAGATATATGACAAATATCAGCAAATGTGTACAATGATTTGTTGGCACATACACATGGTTAAATGCGGACAAAAATCCGTAGATGGGCGACCTGTAAAAACGGGACCTTTTGATTGGCTGTGTTCTTACAGGTGACGTTTGCTACAGTCCTGCCGCGGACGACTCGCAAATGCGTGTGCTGATTTGCAAATGCGTGTCAGGAGACGTGTGTGGCTCCGTAGCTACACATTCGGACCACATGGGGGCACTAATATTATACCAGCCCCGTACCACCAATATATACACCAATAACTTGGGGGGGCGTTCACTGCTATCCACCCATGGTCATGTACCATTTATTTGACATTATTTAAATTAAATTGGAATAAATGGAAGAATAAAGTGGAACTAATAAAATAAGAACCAATGATATAACCAGTGAAGCTAAAAAAAATGAATGAAGCTTCTCCACACCTGCTAATTGCGACATTAACTATACTTCCCTTTATTGCATTCAGTAAACACCATTTTTTAAAATTGATTCATTAACTTTTTATTTAGTAAACACTCACTGCACCAACCCAACCGGACTGCATCGGGTCATATGTCTGCTACACCTGTAGACTCCGAGGGTACCATTTTGGTCAATGTGTGGCTCCGGAGCCACAGTCAAGTCTCCAGACACGCATTTGCAAATTGCCACACGCATTTGCGAGTCGTCCACGGCGAGACTGTAGCAACACCCAAAGGCAGAGGACGCTGAATGTTGGCATTTTGTGCTCTCAGCCTGTCAGGCGAATATGTGGAAATTTATAAAAAAGCAGCTCGCATACTTGCTTACATTTGTCAAAGTTATTTTTATTTATTTATTTTTTGCGGTGCAAAAGCTTACAGCACCTGGTATTCCCAGGCGGTCTCCCATCCAAGTACTAACCAGGCCCGACCCTGCTTAGCTTCCGAGATCGGACGAGATCGGGCGTTCTCAGGGTAGTATGGCCGTAAGCGAGAATTCCCTCCAAAATTTTGCATTTTATACATGTGGTCTTTATTGTGGCAAATACTTCTATCCAAAAATACGTAACAAGAATCTGAAACTATAACCACAGTCACATATGTGTCACAACAATCTACAATGCATGATTGAAGTCACAGATATATGACAAATATCAGCAAATGTGTACAATGATTTGTTGGCACATAAACATTGTTAAATGCGGACAAAAATCCGTAGATGGGCGACCTGTAAAAACGGGACCTTTTGATTGGCTGTGTTCTTACAGGTGACGTTTGCTACAGTCCTGCCGCGGACGACTCGCAAATGCGTGTGCTGATTTGCAAATGCGTGTCAGGAGACGTGTGTGGCTCCGTAGCTACACATTCGGACCACATGGGGGCACTAATATTATACCAGCCCCGTACCACCAATATATACACCAATAACTTGGGGGGGCGTTCACTGCTATCCACCCATGGTCATGTACCATTTATTTGACATTATTTAAATTAAATTGGAATAAATGGAAGAATAAAGTGGAACTAATAAAATAAGAACCAATGATATAACCAGTGAAGCTAAAAAAAATGAATGAAGCTTCTCCACACCTGCTAATTGCGACATTAACTATACTTCCCTTTATTGCATTCAGTAAACACCATTTTTTAAAATTGATTCATTAACTTTTTATTTAGTAAACACTCACTGCACCAACCCAACCGGACTGCATCGGGTCATATGTCTGCTACACCTGTAGACTACGAGGGTACCCTTTTGGTCAATGTGTGGCTCCGGAGCCACAGTCAAGTCTCCAGACACGCATTTGCAAATTGCCACACGCATTTGCGAGTCGTCCACGGCGAGACTGTAGCAACACCCAAAGGCAGAGGACGCTGAATGTTGGCATTTTGTGCTCTCAGCCTGTCAGGCGAATATGTGGAAATTTATAAAAAAGCAGCTCGCATACTTGCTTACATTTGTCAAAGTTATTTTTATTTATTTATTTTTTGCGGTGCAAAAGCTTACAGCACCTGGTATTCCCAGGCGGTCTCCCATCCAAGTACTAACCAGGCCCGACCCTGCTTAGCTTCCGAGATCGGACGAGATCGGGCGTTCTCAGGGTAGTATGGCCGTAAGCGAGAATTCCCTCCAAAATTTTGCATTTTATACATGTGGTCTTTATTGTGGCAAATACTTCAATCCAAAAATACGTAACTAGAATCTGAAACTATAACCACAGTCACAAATGTGTCACAACAATCTACAATGCATGATTGAAGTCACAGATATATGACAAATATCAGCAAATGTGTACAATGATTTGTTGGCACATACACATGGTTAAATGCGGACAAAAATCCGTAGATGGGCGACCTGTAAAAACGGGACCTTTTGATTGGCTGTGTTCTTACAGGTGACGTTTGCTACAGTCCTGCCGCGGACGACTCGCAAATGCGTGTGCTGATTTGCAAATGCGTGTCAGGAGACGTGTGTGGCTCCGTAGCTACACATTCGGACCACATGGGGGCACTAATATTATACCAGCCCCGTACCACCAATATATACACCAATAACTTGGGGGGGCGTTCACTGCTATCCACCCATGGTCATGTACCATTTATTTGACATTATTTAAATTAAATTGGAATAAATGGAAGAATAAAGTGGAACTAATAAAATAAGAACCAATGATATAACCAGTGAAGCTAAAAAAAATGAATGAAGCTTCTCCACACCTGCTAATTGCCACATTAACTATACTTCCCTTTATTGCATTCAGTAAACACCATTTTTTAAAATTGATTCATTAACTTTTTATTTAGTAAACACTCACTGCACCAACCCAACCGGACTGCATCGGGTCATATGTCTGCTACACCTGTAGACTCCGAGGGTACCCTTTTGGTCAATGTGTGGCTCCGGAGCCACAGTCAAGTCTCCAGACACGCATTTGCAAATTGCCACACGCATTTGCGAGTCGTCCACGGCGAGACTGTAGCAACACCCAAAGGCAGAGGACGCTGAATGTTGGCATTTTGTGCTCTCAGCCTGTCAGGCGAATATGTGGAAATTTATAAAAAAGCAGCTCGCATACTTGCTTACATTTGTCAAAGTTATTTTTATTTATTTATTTTTTGCGGTGCAAAAGCTTACAGCACCTGGTATTCCCAGGCGGTCTCCCATCCAAGTACTAACCAGGCCCGACCCTGCTTAGCTTCCGAGATCGGACGAGATCGGGCGTTCTCAGGGTAGTATGGCCGTAAGCGAGAATTCCCTCCAAAATTTTGTGGCAAATACTTCAATCCAAAAATACGTAACAAGAATCTGAAACTATAACCACAGTCACAAATGTGTCACAACAATCTACAATGCATGATTGAAGTCACAGATATATGACAAATATCAGCAAATGTGTACAATGATTTGTTGGCACATACACATGGTTAAATGCGGACAAAAATCCGTAGATGGGCGACCTGTAAAAACGGGACCTTTTGATTGGCTGTGTTCTTACAGGTGACGTTTGCTACAGTCCTGCCGCGGACGACTCGCAAATGCGTGTGCTGATTTGCAAATGCGTGTCAGGAGACGTGTGTGGCTCCGTAGCTACACATTCGGACCACATGGGGGCACTAATATTATACCAGCCCCGTACCACCAATATATACACCAATAACTTGGGGGGGCGTTCACTGCTATCCACCCATGGTCATGTACCATTTATTTGACATTATTTAAATTAAATTGGAATAAATGGAAGAATAAAGTGGAACTAATAAAATAAGAACCAATGATATAACCAGTGAAGCTAAAAAAAATGAATGAAGCTTCTCCACACCTGCTAATTGCGACATTAACTATACTTCCCTTTATTGCATTCAGTAAACACCATTTTTTAAAATTGATTCATTAACTTTTTATTTAGTAAACACTCACTGCACCAACCCAACCGGACTGCATCGGGTCATATGTCTGCTACACCTGTAGACTCCGAGGGTACCCTTTTGGTCAATGTGTGGCTCCGGAGCCACAGTCAAGTCTCCAGACACGCATTTGCAAATTGCCACACGCATTTGCGAGTCGTCCACGGCGAGACTGTAGCAACACCCAAAGGCAGAGGACGCTGAATGTTGGCATTTTGTGCTCTCAGCCTGTCAGGCGAATATGTGGAAATTTATAAAAAAGCAGCTCGCATACTTGCTTACATTTGTCAAAGTTATTTTTATTTATTTATTTTTTGCGGTGCAAAAGCTTACAGCACCTGGTATTCCCAGGCGGTCTCCCATCCAAGTACTAACCAGGCCCGACCCTGCTTAGCTTCCGAGATCGGACGAGATCGGGCGTTCTCAGGGTAGTATGGCCGTAAGCGAGAATTCCCTCCAAAATTTTGCATTTTATACATGTGGTCTTTATTGTGGCAAATACTTCAATCCAAAAATACGTAACTAGAATCTGAAACTATAACCACAGTCACAAATGTGTCACAACAATCTACAATGCATGATTGAAGTCACAGATATATGACAAATATCAGCAAATGTGTACAATGATTTGTTGGCATATACACATGGTTAAATGCGGACAAAAATCCGTAGATGGGCGACCTGTAAAAACGGGACCTTTTGATTGGCTGTGTTCTTACAGGTGACGTTTGCTACAGTCCTGCCGCGGACGACTCGCAAATGCGTGTGCTGATTTGCAAATGCGTGTCAGGAGACGTGTGTGGCTCCGTAGCTACACATTCGGACCACATGGGGGCACTAATATTATACCAGCCCCGTACCACCAATATATACACTAATAACTTGGGGGGGCGTTCACTGCTATCCACCCATGGTCATGTACCATTTATTTGACATTATTTAAATTAAATTGGAATAAATGGAAGAATAAAGTGGAACTAATAAAATAAGAACTAATGATATAACCAGTGAAGCTAAAAAAAATGAATGAAGCTTCTCCACACCTGCTAATTGCCACATTAACTATACTTCCCTTTATTGCATTCAGTAAACACCATTTTTTAAAATTGATTCATTAACTTTTTATTTAGTAAACACTCACTGCACCAACCCAACCGGACTGCATCGGGTCATATGTCTGCTACACCTGTAGACTCCGAGGGTACCCTTTTGGTCAATGTGTGGCTCCGGAGCCACAGTCAAGTCTCCAGACACGCATTTGCAAATTGCCACACGCATTTGCGAGTCGTCCACGGCGAGACTGTAGCAACACCCAAAGGCAGAGGACGCTGAATGTTGGCATTTTGTGCTCTCAGCCTGTCAGGCGAATATGTGGAAATTTATAAAAAAGCAGCTCGCATACTTGCTTACATTTGTCAAAGTTATTTTTATTTATTTATTTTTTGCGGTGCAAAAGCTTACAGCACCTGGTATTCCCAGGCGGTCTCCCATCCAAGTACTAACCAGGCCCGACCCTGCTTAGCTTCCGAGATCGGACGAGATCGGGCGTTCTCAGGGTAGTATGGCCGTAAGCGAGAATTCCCTCCAAACTTTTGCATTTTATACATGTGGTCTTTATTGTGGCAAATACTTCAATCCAAAAATACGTAACAAGAATCTGAAACTATAACCACAGTCACAAATGTGTCACAACAATCTACAATGCATGATTGAAGTCACAGATATATGACAAATATCAGCAAATGTGTACAATGATTTGTTGGCACATACACATGGTTAAATGCGGACAAAAATCCGTAGATGGGCGACCTGTAAAAACGGGACCTTTTGATTGGCTGTGTTCTTACAGGTGACGTTTGCTACAGTCCTGCCGCGGACGACTCGCAAATGCGTGTGCTGATTTGCAAATGCGTGTCAGGAGACGTGTGTGGCTCCGTAGCTACACATTCGGACCACATGGGGGCACTAATATTATACCAGCCCCGTACCACCAATATATACACCAATAACTTGGGGGGGCGTTCACTGCTATCCACCCATGGTCATGTACCATTTATTTGACATTATTTAAATTAAATTGGAATAAATGGAAGAATAAAGTGGAACTAATAAAATAAGAACCAATGATATAACCAGTGAAGCTAAAAAAAATGAATGAAGCTTCTCCACACCTGCTAATTGCGACATTAACTATACTTCCCTTTATTGCATTCAGTAAACACCATTTTTTAAAATTGATTCATTAACTTTTTATTTAGTAAACACTCACTGCACCAACCCAACCGGACTGCATCGGGTCATATGTCTGCTACACCTGTAGACTCCGAGGGTACCCTTTTGGTCAATGTGTGGCTCCGGAGCCACAGTCAAGTCTCCAGACACGCATTTGCAAATTGCCACACGCATTTGCGAGTCGTCCACGGCGAGACTGTAGCAACACCCAAAGGCAGAGGACGCTGAATGTTGGCATTTTGTGCTCTCAGCCTGTCAGGCGAATATGTGGAAATTTATAAAAAAGCAGCTCGCATACTTGCTTACATTTGTCAAAGTTATTTTTATTTATTTATTTTTTGCGGTGCAAAAGCTTACAGCACCTGGTATTCCCAGGCGGTCTCCCATCCAAGTACTAACCAGGCCCGACCCTGCTTAGCTTCCGAGATCGGACGAGATCGGGCGTTCTCAGGGTAGTATGGCCGTAAGCGAGAATTCCCTCCAAAATTTTGCATTTTATACATGTGGTCTTTATTGTGGCAAATACTTCAATCCAAAAATACGTAACTAGAATCTGAAACTATAACCACAGTCACAAATGTGTCACAACAATCTACAATGCATGATTGAAGTCACAGATATATGACAAATATCAGCAAATGTGTACAATGATTTGTTGGCACATACACATGGTTAAATGCGGACAAAAATCCGTAGATGGGCGACCTGTAAAAACGGGACCTTTTGATTGGCTGTGTTCTTACAGGTGACGTTTGCTACAGTCCTGCCGCGGACGACTCGCAAATGCGTGTGCTGATTTGCAAATGCGTGTCAGGAGACGTGTGTGGCTCCGTAGCTACACATTCGGACCACATGGGGGCACTAATATTATACCAGCCCCGTACCACCAATATATACACTAATAACTTGGGGGGGCGTTCACTGCTATCCACCCATGGTCATGTACCATTTATTTGACATTATTTAAATTAAATTGGAATAAATGGAAGAATAAAGTGGAACTAATAAAATAAGAACCAATGATATAACCAGTGAAGCTAAAAAAAATGAATGAAGCTTCTCCACACCTGCTAATTGCCACATTAACTATACTTCCCTTTATTGCATTCAGTAAACACCATTTTTTAAAATTGATTCATTAACTTTTTATTTAGTAAACACTCACTGCACCAACCCAACCGGACTGCATCGGGTCATATGTCTGCTACACCTGTAGACTCCGAGGGTACCCTTTTGGTCAATGTGTGGCTCCGGAGCCACAGTCAAGTCTCCAGACACGCATTTGCAAATTGCCACACGCATTTGCGAGTCGTCCACGGCGAGACTGTAGCAACACCCAAAGGCAGAGGACGCTGAATGTTGGCATTTTGTGCTCTCAGCCTGTCAGGCGAATATGTGGAAATTTATAAAAAAGCAGCTCGCATACTTGCTTACATTTGTCAAAGTTATTTTTATTTATTTATTTTTTGCGGTGCAAAAGCTTACAGCACCTGGTATTCCCAGGCGGTCTCCCATCCAAGTACTAACCAGGCCCGACCCTGCTTAGCTTCCGAGATCGGACGAGATCGGGCGTTCTCAGGGTAGTATGGCCGTAAGCGAGAATTCCCTCCAAAATTTTGCATTTTATACATGTGGTCTTTATTGTGGCAAATACTTCAATCCAAAAATACGTAACAAGAATCTGAAACTATAACCACAGTCACAAATGTGTCACAACAATCTACAATGCATGATTGAAGTCACAGATATATGACAAATATCAGCAAATGTGTACAATGATTTGTTGGCACATACACATGGTTAAATGCGGACAAAAATCCGTAGATGGGCGACCTGTAAAAACGGGACCTTTTGATTGGCTGTGTTCTTACAGGTGACGTTTGCTACAGTCCTGCCGCGGACGACTCGCAAATGCGTGTGCTGATTTGCAAATGCGTGTCAGGAGACGTGTGTGGCTCCGTAGCTACACATTCGGACCACATGGGGGCACTAATATTATACCAGCCCCGTACCACCAATATATACACCAATAACTTGGGGGGGCGTTCACTGCTATCCACCCATGGTCATGTACCATTTATTTGACATTATTTAAATTAAATTGGAATAAATGGAAGAATAAAGTGGAACTAATAAAATAAGAACCAATGATATAACCAGTGAAGCTAAAAAAAATGAATGAAGCTTCTCCACACCTGCTAATTGCGACATTAACTATACTTCCCTTTATTGCATTCAGTAAACACCATTTTTTAAAATTGATTCATTAACTTTTTATTTAGTAAACACTCACTGCACCAACCCAACCGGACTGCATCGGGTCATATGTCTGCTACACCTGTAGACTCCGAGGGTACCCTTTTGGTCAATGTGTGGCTCCGGAGCCACAGTCAAGTCTCCAGACACGCATTTGCAAATTGCCACACGCATTTGCGAGTCGTCCACGGCGAGACTGTAGCAACACCCAAAGGCAGAGGACGCTGAATGTTGGCATTTTGTGCTCTCAGCCTGTCAGGCGAATATGTGGAAATTTATAAAAAAGCAGCTCGCATACTTGCTTACATTTGTCAAAGTTATTTTTATTTATTTATTTTTTGCGGTGCAAAAGCTTACAGCACCTGGTATTCCCAGGCGGTCTCCCATCCAAGTACTAACCAGGCCCGACCCTGCTTAGCTTCCGAGATCGGACGAGATCGGGCGTTCTCAGGGTAGTATGGCCGTAAGCGAGAATTCCCTCCAAAATTTTGCATTTTATACATGTGGTCTTTATTGTGGCAAATACTTCAATCCAAAAATACGTAACTAGAATCTGAAACTATAACCACAGTCACAAATGTGTCACAACAATCTACAATGCATGATTGAAGTCACAGATATATGACAAATATCAGCAAATGTGTACAATGATTTGTTGGCACATACACATGGTTAAATGCGGACAAAAATCCGTAGATGGGCGACCTGTAAAAACGGGACCTTTTGATTGGCTGTGTTCTTACAGGTGACGTTTGCTACAGTCCTGCCGCGGACGACTCGCAAATGCGTGTGCTGATTTGCAAATGCGTGTCAGGAGACGTGTGTGGCTCCGTAGCTACACATTCGGACCACATGGGGGCACTAATATTATACCAGCCCCGTACCACCAATATATACACCAATAACTTGGGGGGGCGTTCACTGCTATCCACCCATGGTCATGTACCATTTATTTGACATTATTTAAATTAAATTGGAATAAATGGAAGAATAAAGTGGAACTAATAAAATAAGAACCAATGATATAACCAGTGAAGCTAAAAAAAATGAATGAAGCTTCTCCACACCTGCTAATTGCCACATTAACTATACTTCCCTTTATTGCATTCAGTAAACACCATTTTTTAAAATTGATTCATTAACTTTTTATTTAGTAAACACTCACTGCACCAACCCAACCGGACTGCATCGGGTCATATGTCTGCTACACCTGTAGACTACGAGGGTACCCTTTTGGTCAATGTGTGGCTCCGGAGCCACAGTCAAGTCTCCAGACACGCATTTGCAAATTGCCACACGCATTTGCGAGTCGTCCACGGCGAGACTGTAGCAACACCCAAAGGCAGAGGACGCTGAATGTTGGCATTTTGTGCTCTCAGCCTGTCAGGCGAATATGTGGAAATTTATAAAAAAGCAGCTCGCATACTTGCTTACATTTGTCAAAGTTATTTTTATTTATTTATTTTTTGCGGTGCAAAAGCTTACAGCACCTGGTATTCCCAGGCGGTCTCCCATCCAAGTACTAACCAGGCCCGACCCTGCTTAGCTTCCGAGATCGGACGAGATCGGGCGTTCTCAGGGTAGTATGGCCGTAAGCGAGAATTCCCTCCAAAATTTTGCATTTTATACATGTGGTCTTTATTGTGGCAAATACTTCAATCCAAAAATACGTAACTAGAATCTGAAACTATAACCACAGTCACAAATGTGTCACAACAATCTACAATGCATGATTGAAGTCACAGATATATGACAAATATCAGCAAATGTGTACAATGATTTGTTGGCACATACACATGGTTAAATGCGGACAAAAATCCGTAGATGGGCGACCTGTAAAAACGGGACCTTTTGATTGGCTGTGTTCTTACAGGTGACGTTTGCTACAGTCCTGCCGCGGACGACTCGCAAATGCGTGTGCTGATTTGCAAATGCGTGTCAGGAGACGTGTGTGGCTCCGTAGCTACACATTCGGACCACATGGGGGCACTAATATTATACCAGCCCCGTACCACCAATATATACACCAATAACTTGGGGGGGCGTTCACTGCTATCCACCCATGGTCATGTACCATTTATTTGACATTATTTAAATTAAATTGGAATAAATGGAAGAATAAAGTGGAACTAATAAAATAAGAACCAATGATATAACCAGTGAAGCTAAAAAAAATGAATGAAGCTTCTCCACACCTGCTAATTGCCACATTAACTATACTTCCCTTTATTGCATTCAGTAAACACCATTTTTTAAAATTGATTCATTAACTTTTTATTTAGTAAACACTCACTGCACCAACCCAACCGGACTGCATCGGGTCATATGTCTGCTACACCTGTAGACTCCGAGGGTACCCTTTTGGTCAATGTGTGGCTCCGGAGCCACAGTCAAGTCTCCAGACACGCATTTGCAAATTGCCACACGCATTTGCGAGTCGTCCACGGCGAGACTGTAGCAACACCCAAAGGCAGAGGACGCCGAATGTTGGCATTTTGTGCTCTCAGCCTGTCAGGCGAATATGTGGAAATTTATAAAAAAGCAGCTCGCATACTTGCTTACATTTGTCAAAGTTATTTTTATTTATTTATTTTTTGCGGTGCAAAAGCTTACAGCACCTGGTATTCCCAGGCGGTCTCCCATCCAAGTACTAACCAGGCCCGACCCTGCTTAGCTTCCGAGATCGGACGAGATCGGGCGTTCTCAGGGTAGTATGGCCGTAAGCGAGAATTCCCTCCAAAATTTTGCATTTTATACATGTGGTCTTTATTGTGGCAAATACTTCAATCCAAAAATACGTAACTAGAATCTGAAACTATAACCACAGTCACAAATGTGTCACAACAATCTACAATGCATGATTGAAGTCACAGATATATGACAAATATCAGCAAATGTGTACAATGATTTGTTGGCACATACACATGGTTAAATGCGGACAAAAATCCGTAGATGGGCGACCTGTAAAAACGGGACCTTTTGATTGGCTGTGTTCTTACAGGTGACGTTTGCTACAGTCCTGCCGCGGACGACTCGCAAATGCGTGTGCTGATTTGCAAATGCGTGTCAGGAGACGTGTGTGGCTCCGTAGCTACACATTCGGACCACATGGGGGCACTAATATTATACCAGCCCCGTACCACCAATATATACACCAATAACTTGGGGGGGCGTTCACTGCTATCCACCCATGGTCATGTACCATTTATTTGACATTATTTAAATTAAATTGGAATAAATGGAAGAATAAAGTGGAACTAATAAAATAAGAACCAATGATATAACCAGTGAAGCTAAAAAAAATGAATGAAGCTTCTCCACACCTGCTAATTGCCACATTAACTATACTTCCCTTTATTGCATTCAGTAAACACCATTTTTTAAAATTGATTCATTAACTTTTTATTTAGTAAACACTCACTGCACCAACCCAACCGGACTGCATCGGGTCATATGTCTGCTACACCTGTAGACTCCGAGGGTACCCTTTTGGTCAATGTGTGGCTCCGGAGCCACAGTCAAGTCTCCAGACACGCATTTGCAAATTGCCACACGCATTTGCGAGTCGTCCACGGCGAGACTGTAGCAACACCCAAAGGCAGAGGACGCTGAATGTTGGCATTTTGTGCTCTCAGCCTGTCAGGCGAATATGTGGAAATTTATAAAAAAGCAGCTCGCATACTTGCTTACATTTGTCAAAGTTATTTTTATTTATTTATTTTTTGCGGTGCAAAAGCTTACAGCACCTGGTATTCCCAGGCGGTCTCCCATCCAAGTACTAACCAGGCCCGACCCTGCTTAGCTTCCGAGATCGGACGAGATCGGGCGTTCTCAGGGTAGTATGGCCGTAAGCGAGAATTCCCTCCAAAATTTTGCATTTTATACATGTGGTCTTTATTGTGGCAAATACTTCAATCCAAAAATACGTAACAAGAATCTGAAACTATAACCACAGTCACAAATGTGTCACAACAATCTACAATGCATGATTGAAGTCACAGATATATGACAAATATCAGCAAATGTGTACAATGATTTGTTGGCACATACACATGGTTAAATGCGGACAAAAATCCGTAGATGGGCGACCTGTAAAAACGGGACCTTTTGATTGGCTGTGTTCTTACAGGTGACGTTTGCTACAGTCCTGCCGCGGACGACTCGCAAATGCGTGTGCTGATTTGCAAATGCGTGTCAGGAGACGTGTGTGGCTCCGTAGCTACACATTCGGACCACATGGGGGCACTAATATTATACCAGCCCCGTACCACCAATATATACACCAATAACTTGGGGGGGCGTTCACTGCTATCCACCCATGGTCATGTACCATTTATTTGACATTATTTAAATTAAATTGGAATAAATGGAAGAATAAAGTGGAACTAATAAAATAAGAACCAATGATATAACCAGTGAAGCTAAAAAAAATGAATGAAGCTTCTCCACACCTGCTAATTGCGACATTAACTATACTTCCCTTTATTGCATTCAGTAAACACCATTTTTTAAAATTGATTCATTAACTTTTTATTTAGTAAACACTCACTGCACCAACCCAACCGGACTGCATCGGGTCATATGTCTGCTACACCTGTAGACTCCGAGGGTACCCTTTTGGTCAATGTGTGGCTCCGGAGCCACAGTCAAGTCTCCAGACACGCATTTGCAAATTGCCACACGCATTTGCGAGTCGTCCACGGCGAGACTGTAGCAACACCCAAAGGCAGAGGACGCTGAATGTTGGCATTTTGTGCTCTCAGCCTGTCAGGCGAATATGTGGAAATTTATAAAAAAGCAGCTCGCATACTTGCTTACATTTGTCAAAGTTATTTTTATTTATTTATTTTTTGCGGTGCAAAAGCTTACAGCACCTGGTATTCCCAGGCGGTCTCCCATCCAAGTACTAACCAGGCCCGACCCTGCTTAGCTTCCGAGATCGGACGAGATCGGGCGTTCTCAGGGTAGTATGGCCGTAAGCGAGAATTCCCTCCAAAATTTTGCATTTTATACATGTGGTCTTTATTGTGGCAAATACTTCAATCCAAAAATACGTAACTAGAATCTGAAACTATAACCACAGTCACAAATGTGTCACAACAATCTACAATGCATGATTGAAGTCACAGATATATGACAAATATCAGCAAATGTGTACAATGATTTGTTGGCACATACACATGGTTAAATGCGGACAAAAATCCGTAGATGGGCGACCTGTAAAAACGGGACCTTTTGATTGGCTGTGTTCTTACAGGTGACGTTTGCTACAGTCCTGCCGCGGACGACTCGCAAATGCGTGTGCTGATTTGCAAATGCGTGTCAGGAGACGTGTGTGGCTCCGTAGCTACACATTCGGACCACATGGGGGCACTAATATTATACCAGCCCCGTACCACCAATATATACACCAATAACTTGGGGGGGCGTTCACTGCTATCCACCCATGGTCATGTACCATTTATTTGACATTATTTAAATTAAATTGGAATAAATGGAAGAATAAAGTGGAACTAATAAAATAAGAACCAATGATATAACCAGTGAAGCTAAAAAAAATGAATGAAGCTTCTCCACACCTGCTAATTGCCACATTAACTATACTTCCCTTTATTGCATTCAGTAAACACCATTTTTTAAAATTGATTCATTAACTTTTTATTTAGTAAACACTCACTGCACCAACCCAACCGGACTGCATCGGGTCATATGTCTGCTACACCTGTAGACTCCGAGGGTACCCTTTTGGTCAATGTGTGGCTCCGGAGCCACAGTCAAGTCTCCAGACACGCATTTGCAAATTGCCACACGCATTTGCGAGTCGTCCACGGCGAGACTGTAGCAACACCCAAAGGCAGAGGACGCCGAATGTTGGCATTTTGTGCTCTCAGCCTGTCAGGCGAATATGTGGAAATTTATAAAAAAGCAGCTCGCATACTTGCTTACATTTGTCAAAGTTATTTTTATTTATTTATTTTTTGCGGTGCAAAAGCTTACAGCACCTGGTATTCCCAGGCGGTCTCCCATCCAAGTACTAACCAGGCCCGACCCTGCTTAGCTTCCGAGATCGGACGAGATCGGGCGTTCTCAGGGTAGTATGGCCGTAAGCGAGAATTCCCTCCAACATTTTGCATTTTATACATGTGGTCTTTATTGTGGCAAATACTTCAATCCAAAAATACGTAACAAGAATCTGAAACTATAACCACAGTCACAAATGTGTCACAACAATCTACAATGCATGATTGAAGTCACAGATATATGACAAATATCAGCAAATGTGTACAATGATTTGTTGGCACATACACATGGTTAAATGCGGACAAAAATCCGTAGATGGGCGACCTGTAAAAACGGGACCTTTTGATTGGCTGTGTTCTTACAGGTGACGTTTGCTACAGTCCTGCCGCGGACGACTCGCAAATGCGTGTGCTGATTTGCAAATGCGTGTCAGGAGACGTGTGTGGCTCCGTAGCTACACATTCGGACCACATGGGGGCACTAATATTATACCAGCCCCGTACCACCAATATATACACCAATAACTTGGGGGGGCGTTCACTGCTATCCACCCATGGTCATGTACCATTTATTTGACATTATTTAAATTAAATTGGAATAAATGGAAGAATAAAGTGGAACTAATAAAATAAGAACCAATGATATAACCAGTGAAGCTAAAAAAAATGAATGAAGCTTCTCCACACCTGCTAATTGCGACATTAACTATACTTCCCTTTATTGCATTCAGTAAACACCATTTTTTAAAATTGATTCATTAACTTTTTATTTAGTAAACACTCACTGCACCAACCCAACCGGACTGCATCGGGTCATATGTCTGCTACACCTGTAGACTCCGAGGGTACCCTTTTGGTCAATGTGTGGCTCCGGAGCCACAGTCAAGTCTCCAGACACGCATTTGCAAATTGCCACACGCATTTGCGAGTCGTCCACGGCGAGACTGTAGCAACACCCAAAGGCAGAGGACGCTGAATGTTGGCATTTTGTGCTCTCAGCCTGTCAGGCGAATATGTGGAAATTTATAAAAAAGCAGCTCGCATACTTGCTTACATTTGTCAAAGTTATTTTTATTTATTTATTTTTTGCGGTGCAAAAGCTTACAGCACCTGGTATTCCCAGGCGGTCTCCCATCCAAGTACTAACCAGGCCCGACCCTGCTTAGCTTCCGAGATCGGACGAGATCGGGCGTTCTCAGGGTAGTATGGCCGTAAGCGAGAATTCCCTCCAAAATTTTGCATTTTATACATGTGGTCTTTATTGTGGCAAATACTTCAATCCAAAAATACGTAACTAGAATCTGAAACTATAACCACAGTCACAAATGTGTCACAACAATCTACAATGCATGATTGAAGTCACAGATATATGACAAATATCAGCAAATGTGTACAATGATTTGTTGGCACATACACATGGTTAAATGCGGACAAAAATCCGTAGATGGGCGACCTGTAAAAACGGGACCTTTTGATTGGCTGTGTTCTTACAGGTGACGTTTGCTACAGTCCTGCCGCGGACGACTCGCAAATGCGTGTGCTGATTTGCAAATGCGTGTCAGGAGACGTGTGTGGCTCCGTAGCTACACATTCGGACCACATGGGGGCACTAATATTATACCAGCCCCGTACCACCAATATATACACCAATAACTTGGGGGGGCGTTCACTGCTATCCACCCATGGTCATGTACCATTTATTTGACATTATTTAAATTAAATTGGAATAAATGGAAGAATAAAGTGGAACTAATAAAATAAGAACCAATGATATAACCAGTGAAGCTAAAAAAAATGAATGAAGCTTCTCCACACCTGCTAATTGCGACATTAACTATACTTCCCTTTATTGCATTCAGTAAACACCATTTTTTAAAATTGATTCATTAACTTTTTATTTAGTAAACACTCACTGCACCAACCCAACCGGACTGCATCGGGTCATATGTCTGCTACACCTGTAGACTCCGAGGGTACCCTTTTGGTCAATGTGTGGCTCCGGAGCCACAGTCAAGTCTCCAGACACGCATTTGCAAATTGCCACACGCATTTGCGAGTCGTCCACGGCGAGACTGTAGCAACACCCAAAGGCAGAGGACGCTGAATGTTGGCATTTTGTGCTCTCAGCCTGTCAGGCGAATATGTGGAAATTTATAAAAAAGCAGCTCGCATACTTGCTTACATTTGTCAAAGTTATTTTTATTTATTTATTTTTTGCGGTGCAAAAGCTTACAGCACCTGGTATTCCCAGGCGGTCTCCCATCCAAGTACTAACCAGGCCCGACCCTGCTTAGCTTCCGAGATCGGACGAGATCGGGCGTTCTCAGGGTAGTATGGCCGTAAGCGAGAATTCCCTCCAAAATTTTGCATTTTATACATGTGGTCTTTATTGTGGCAAATACTTCAATCCAAAAATACGTAACAAGAATCTGAAACTATAACCACAGTCACAAATGTGTCACAACAATCTACAATGCATGATTGAAGTCACAGATATATGACAAATATCAGCAAATGTGTACAATGATTTGTTGGCACAAACACATGGTTAAATGCGGACAAAAATCCGTAGATGGGCGACCTGTAAAAACGGGACCTTTTGATTGGCTGTGTTCTTACAGGTGACGTTTGCTACAGTCCTGCCGCGGACGACTCGCAAATGCGTGTGCTGATTTGCAAATGCGTGTCAGGAGACGTGTGTGGCTCCGTAGCTACACATTCGGACCACATGGGGGCACTAATATTATACCAGCCCCGTACCACCAATATATACACCAATAACTTGGGGGGGCGTTCACTGCTATCCACCCATGGTCATGTACCATTTATTTGACATTATTTAAATTAAATTGGAATAAATGGAAGAATAAAGTGGAACTAATAAAATAAGAACCAATGATATAACCAGTGAAGCTAAAAAAAATGAATGAAGCTTCTCCACACCTGCTAATTGCGACATTAACTATACTTCCCTTTATTGCATTCAGTAAACACCATTTTTTAAAATTGATTCATTAACTTTTTATTTAGTAAACACTCACTGCACCAACCCAACCGGACTGCATCGGGTCATATGTCTGCTACACCTGTAGACTCCGAGGGTACCCTTTTGGTCAATGTGTGGCTCCGGAGCCACAGTCAAGTCTCCAGACACGCATTTGCAAATTGCCACACGCATTTGCGAGTCGTCCACGGCGAGACTGTAGCAACACCCAAAGGCAGAGGACGCTGAATGTTGGCATTTTGTGCTCTCAGCCTGTCAGGCGAATATGTGGAAATTTATAAAAAAGCAGCTCGCATACTTGCTTACATTTGTCAAAGTTATTTTTATTTATTTATTTTTTGCGGTGCAAAAGCTTACAGCACCTGGTATTCCCAGGCGGTCTCCCATCCAAGTACTAACCAGGCCCGACCCTGCTTAGCTTCCGAGATCGGACGAGATCGGGCGTTCTCAGGGTAGTATGGCCGTAAGCGAGAATTCCCTCCAAAATTTTGCATTTTATACATGTGGTCTTTATTGTGGCAAATACTTCAATCCAAAAATACGTAACTAGAATCTGAAACTATAACCACAGTCACAAATGTGTCACAACAATCTACAATGCATGATTGAAGTCACAGATATATGACAAATATCAGCAAATGTGTACAATGATTTGTTGGCACATACACATGGTTAAATGCGGACAAAAATCCGTAGATGGGCGACCTGTAAAAACGGGACCTTTTGATTGGCTGTGTTCTTACAGGTGACGTTTGCTACAGTCCTGCCGCGGACGACTCGCAAATGCGTGTGCTGATTTGCAAATGCGTGTCAGGAGACGTGTGTGGCTCCGTAGCTACACATTCGGACCACATGGGGGCACTAATATTATACCAGCCCCGTACCACCAATATATACACCAATAACTTGGGGGGGCGTTCACTGCTATCCACCCATGGTCATGTACCATTTATTTGACATTATTTAAATTAAATTGGAATAAATGGAAGAATAAAGTGGAACTAATAAAATAAGAACCAATGATATAACCAGTGAAGCTAAAAAAAATGAATGAAGCTTCTCCACACCTGCTAATTGCCACATTAACTATACTTCCCTTTATTGCATTCAGTAAACACCATTTTTTAAAATTGATTCATTAACTTTTTATTTAGTAAACACTCACTGCACCAACCCAACCGGACTGCATCGGGTCATATGTCTGCTACACCTGTAGACTCCGAGGGTACCCTTTTGGTCAATGTGTGGCTCCGGAGCCACAGTCAAGTCTCCAGACACGCATTTGCAAATTGCCACACGCATTTGCGAGTCGTCCACGGCGAGACTGTAGCAACACCCAAAGGCAGAGGACGCTGAATGTTGGCATTTTGTGCTCTCAGCCTGTCAGGCGAATATGTGGAAATTTATAAAAAAGCAGCTCGCATACTTGCTTACATTTGTCAAAGTTATTTTTATTTATTTATTTTTTGCGGTGCAAAAGCTTACAGCACCTGGTATTCCCAGGCGGTCTCCCATCCAAGTACTAACCAGGCCCGACCCTGCTTAGCTTCCGAGATCGGACGAGATCGGGCGTTCTCAGGGTAGTATGGCCGTAAGCGAGAATTCCCTCCAAAATTTTGCATTTTATACATGTGGTCTTTATTGTGGCAAATACTTCAATCCAAAAATACGTAACTAGAATCTGAAACTATAACCACAGTCACAAATGTGTCACAACAATCTACAATGCATGATTGAAGTCACAGATATATGACAAATATCAGCAAATGTGTACAATGATTTGTTGGCACATACACATGGTTAAATGCGGACAAAAATCCGTAGATGGGCGACCTGTAAAAACGGGACCTTTTGATTGGCTGTGTTCTTACAGGTGACGTTTGCTACAGTCCTGCCGCGGACGACTCGCAAATGCGTGTGCTGATTTGCAAATGCGTGTCAGGAGACGTGTGTGGCTCCGTAGCTACACATTCGGACCACATGGGGGCACTAATATTATACCAGCCCCGTACCACCAATATATACACCAATAACTTGGGGGGGCGTTCACTGCTATCCACCCATGGTCATGTACCATTTATTTGACATTATTTAAATTAAATTGGAATAAATGGAAGAATAAAGTGGAACTAATAAAATAAGAACCAATGATATAACCAGTGAAGCTAAAAAAAATGAATGAAGCTTCTCCACACCTGCTAATTGCGACATTAACTATACTTCCCTTTATTGCATTCAGTAAACACCATTTTTTAAAATTGATTCATTAACTTTTTATTTAGTAAACACTCACTGCACCAACCCAACCGGACTGCATCGGGTCATATGTCTGCTACACCTGTAGACTCCGAGGGTACCATTTTGGTCAATGTGTGGCTCCGGAGCCACAGTCAAGTCTCCAGACACGCATTTGCAAATTGCCACACGCATTTGCGAGTCGTCCACGGCGAGACTGTAGCAACACCCAAAGGCAGAGGACGCTGAATGTTGGCATTTTGTGCTCTCAGCCTGTCAGGCGAATATGTGGAAATTTATAAAAAAGCAGCTCGCATACTTGCTTACATTTGTCAAAGTTATTTTTATTTATTTATTTTTTGCGGTGCAAAAGCTTACAGCACCTGGTATTCCCAGGCGGTCTCCCATCCAAGTACTAACCAGGCCCGACCCTGCTTAGCTTCCGAGATCGGACGAGATCGGGCGTTCTCAGGGTAGTATGGCCGTAAGCGAGAATTCCCTCCAAAATTTTGCATTTTATACATGTGGTCTTTATTGTGGCAAATACTTCTATCCAAAAATACGTAACAAGAATCTGAAACTATAACCACAGTCACATATGTGTCACAACAATCTACAATGCATGATTGAAGTCACAGATATATGACAAATATCAGCAAATGTGTACAATGATTTGTTGGCACATAAACATTGTTAAATGCGGACAAAAATCCGTAGATGGGCGACCTGTAAAAACGGGACCTTTTGATTGGCTGTGTTCTTACAGGTGACGTTTGCTACAGTCCTGCCGCGGACGACTCGCAAATGCGTGTGCTGATTTGCAAATGCGTGTCAGGAGACGTGTGTGGCTCCGTAGCTACACATTCGGACCACATGGGGGCACTAATATTATACCAGCCCCGTACCACCAATATATACACCAATAACTTGGGGGGGCGTTCACTGCTATCCACCCATGGTCATGTACCATTTATTTGACATTATTTAAATTAAATTGGAATAAATGGAAGAATAAAGTGGAACTAATAAAATAAGAACCAATGATATAACCAGTGAAGCTAAAAAAAATGAATGAAGCTTCTCCACACCTGCTAATTGCGACATTAACTATACTTCCCTTTATTGCATTCAGTAAACACCATTTTTTAAAATTGATTCATTAACTTTTTATTTAGTAAACACTCACTGCACCAACCCAACCGGACTGCATCGGGTCATATGTCTGCTACACCTGTAGACTACGAGGGTACCCTTTTGGTCAATGTGTGGCTCCGGAGCCACAGTCAAGTCTCCAGACACGCATTTGCAAATTGCCACACGCATTTGCGAGTCGTCCACGGCGAGACTGTAGCAACACCCAAAGGCAGAGGACGCTGAATGTTGGCATTTTGTGCTCTCAGCCTGTCAGGCGAATATGTGGAAATTTATAAAAAAGCAGCTCGCATACTTGCTTACATTTGTCAAAGTTATTTTTATTTATTTATTTTTTGCGGTGCAAAAGCTTACAGCACCTGGTATTCCCAGGCGGTCTCCCATCCAAGTACTAACCAGGCCCGACCCTGCTTAGCTTCCGAGATCGGACGAGATCGGGCGTTCTCAGGGTAGTATGGCCGTAAGCGAGAATTCCCTCCAAAATTTTGCATTTTATACATGTGGTCTTTATTGTGGCAAATACTTCAATCCAAAAATACGTAACTAGAATCTGAAACTATAACCACAGTCACAAATGTGTCACAACAATCTACAATGCATGATTGAAGTCACAGATATATGACAAATATCAGCAAATGTGTACAATGATTTGTTGGCACATACACATGGTTAAATGCGGACAAAAATCCGTAGATGGGCGACCTGTAAAAACGGGACCTTTTGATTGGCTGTGTTCTTACAGGTGACGTTTGCTACAGTCCTGCCGCGGACGACTCGCAAATGCGTGTGCTGATTTGCAAATGCGTGTCAGGAGACGTGTGTGGCTCCGTAGCTACACATTCGGACCACATGGGGGCACTAATATTATACCAGCCCCGTACCACCAATATATACACCAATAACTTGGGGGGGCGTTCACTGCTATCCACCCATGGTCATGTACCATTTATTTGACATTATTTAAATTAAATTGGAATAAATGGAAGAATAAAGTGGAACTAATAAAATAAGAACCAATGATATAACCAGTGAAGCTAAAAAAAATGAATGAAGCTTCTCCACACCTGCTAATTGCCACATTAATTATACTTCCCTTTATTGCATTCAGTAAACACCATTTTTTAAAATTGATTCATTAACTTTTTATTTAGTAAACACTCACTGCACCAACCCAACCGGACTGCATCGGGTCATATGTCTGCTACACCTGTAGACTCCGAGGGTACCCTTTTGGTCAATGTGTGGCTCCGGAGCCACAGTCAAGTCTCCAGACACGCATTTGCAAATTGCCACACGCATTTGCGAGTCGTCCACGGCGAGACTGTAGCAACACCCAAAGGCAGAGGACGCTGAATGTTGGCATTTTGTGCTCTCAGCCTGTCAGGCGAATATGTGGAAATTTATAAAAAAGCAGCTCGCATACTTGCTTACATTTGTCAAAGTTATTTTTATTTATTTATTTTTTGCGGTGCAAAAGCTTACAGCACCTGGTATTCCCAGGCGGTCTCCCATCCAAGTACTAACCAGGCCCGACCCTGCTTAGCTTCCGAGATCGGACGAGATCGGGCGTTCTCAGGGTAGTATGGCCGTAAGCGAGAATTCCCTCCAAAATTTTGCATTTTATACATGTGGTCTTTATTGTGGCAAATACTTCAATCCAAAAATACGTAACTAGAATCTGAAACTATAACCACAGTCACAAATGTGTCACAACAATCTACAATGCATGATTGAAGTCACAGATATATGACAAATATCAGCAAATGTGTACAATGATTTGTTGGCATATACACATGGTTAAATGCGGACAAAAATCCGTAGATGGGCGACCTGTAAAAACGGGACCTTTTGATTGGCTGTGTTCTTACAGGTGACGTTTGCTACAGTCCTGCCGCGGACGACTCGCAAATGCGTGTGCTGATTTGCAAATGCGTGTCAGGAGACGTGTGTGGCTCCGTAGCTACACATTCGGACCACATGGGGGCACTAATATTATACCAGCCCCGTACCACCAATATATACACTAATAACTTGGGGGGGCGTTCACTGCTATCCACCCATGGTCATGTACCATTTATTTGACATTATTTAAATTAAATTGGAATAAATGGAAGAATAAAGTGGAACTAATAAAATAAGAACTAATGATATAACCAGTGAAGCTAAAAAAAATGAATGAAGCTTCTCCACACCTGCTAATTGCCACATTAACTATACTTCCCTTTATTGCATTCAGTAAACACCATTTTTTAAAATTGATTCATTAACTTTTTATTTAGTAAACACTCACTGCACCAACCCAACCGGACTGCATCGGGTCATATGTCTGCTACACCTGTAGACTCCGAGGGTACCCTTTTGGTCAATGTGTGGCTCCGGAGCCACAGTCAAGTCTCCAGACACGCATTTGCAAATTGCCACACGCATTTGCGAGTCGTCCACGGCGAGACTGTAGCAACACCCAAAGGCAGAGGACGCTGAATGTTGGCATTTTGTGCTCTCAGCCTGTCAGGCGAATATGTGGAAATTTATAAAAAAGCAGCTCGCATACTTGCTTACATTTGTCAAAGTTATTTTTATTTATTTATTTTTTGCGGTGCAAAAGCTTACAGCACCTGGTATTCCCAGGCGGTCTCCCATCCAAGTACTAACCAGGCCCGACCCTGCTTAGCTTCCGAGATCGGACGAGATCGGGCGTTCTCAGGGTAGTATGGCCGTAAGCGAGAATTCCCTCCAAACTTTTGCATTTTATACATGTGGTCTTTATTGTGGCAAATACTTCAATCCAAAAATACGTAACAAGAATCTGAAACTATAACCACAGTCACAAATGTGTCACAACAATCTACAATGCATGATTGAAGTCACAGATATATGACAAATATCAGCAAATGTGTACAATGATTTGTTGGCACATACACATGGTTAAATGCGGACAAAAATCCGTAGATGGGCGACCTGTAAAAACGGGACCTTTTGATTGGCTGTGTTCTTACAGGTGACGTTTGCTACAGTCCTGCCGCGGACGACTCGCAAATGCGTGTGCTGATTTGCAAATGCGTGTCAGGAGACGTGTGTGGCTCCGTAGCTACACATTCGGACCACATGGGGGCACTAATATTATACCAGCCCCGTACCACCAATATATACACCAATAACTTGGGGGGGCGTTCACTGCTATCCACCCATGGTCATGTACCATTTATTTGACATTATTTAAATTAAATTGGAATAAATGGAAGAATAAAGTGGAACTAATAAAATAAGAACCAATGATATAACCAGTGAAGCTAAAAAAAATGAATGAAGCTTCTCCACACCTGCTAATTGCGACATTAACTATACTTCCCTTTATTGCATTCAGTAAACACCATTTTTTAAAATTGATTCATTAACTTTTTATTTAGTAAACACTCACTGCACCAACCCAACCGGACTGCATCGGGTCATATGTCTGCTACACCTGTAGACTCCGAGGGTACCCTTTTGGTCAATGTGTGGCTCCGGAGCCACAGTCAAGTCTCCAGACACGCATTTGCAAATTGCCACACGCATTTGCGAGTCGTCCACGGCGAGACTGTAGCAACACCCAAAGGCAGAGGACGCTGAATGTTGGCATTTTGTGCTCTCAGCCTGTCAGGCGAATATGTGGAAATTTATAAAAAAGCAGCTCGCATACTTGCTTACATTTGTCAAAGTTATTTTTATTTATTTATTTTTTGCGGTGCAAAAGCTTACAGCACCTGGTATTCCCAGGCGGTCTCCCATCCAAGTACTAACCAGGCCCGACCCTGCTTAGCTTCCGAGATCGGACGAGATCGGGCGTTCTCAGGGTAGTATGGCCGTAAGCGAGAATTCCCTCCAAAATTTTGCATTTTATACATGTGGTCTTTATTGTGGCAAATACTTCAATCCAAAAATACGTAACTGGAATCTGAAACTATAACCACAGTCACAAATGTGTCACAACAATCTACAATGCATGATTGAAGTCACAGATATATGACAAATATCAGCAAATGTGTACAATGATTTGTTGGCACATACACATGGTTAAATGCGGACAAAAATCCGTAGATGGGCGACCTGTAAAAACGGGACCTTTTGATTGGCTGTGTTCTTACAGGTGACGTTTGCTACAGTCCTGCCGCGGACGACTCGCAAATGCGTGTGCTGATTTGCAAATGCGTGTCAGGAGACGTGTGTGGCTCCGTAGCTACACATTCGGACCACATGGGGGCACTAATATTATACCAGCCCCGTACCACCAATATATACACTAATAACTTGGGGGGGCGTTCACTGCTATCCACCCATGGTCATGTACCATTTATTTGACATTATTTAAATTAAATTGGAATAAATGGAAGAATAAAGTGGAACTAATAAAATAAGAACCAATGATATAACCAGTGAAGCTAAAAAAAATGAATGAAGCTTCTCCACACCTGCTAATTGCCACATTAACTATACTTCCCTTTATTGCATTCAGTAAACACCATTTTTTAAAATTGATTCATTAACTTTTTATTTAGTAAACACTCACTGCACCAACCCAACCGGACTGCATCGGGTCATATGTCTGCTACACCTGTAGACTCCGAGGGTACCCTTTTGGTCAATGTGTGGCTCCGGAGCCACAGTCAAGTCTCCAGACACGCATTTGCAAATTGCCACACGCATTTGCGAGTCGTCCACGGCGAGACTGTAGCAACACCCAAAGGCAGAGGACGCTGAATGTTGGCATTTTGTGCTCTCAGCCTGTCAGGCGAATATGTGGAAATTTATAAAAAAGCAGCTCGCATACTTGCTTACATTTGTCAAAGTTATTTTTATTTATTTATTTTTTGCGGTGCAAAAGCTTACAGCACCTGGTATTCCCAGGCGGTCTCCCATCCAAGTACTAACCAGGCCCGACCCTGCTTAGCTTCCGAGATCGGACGAGATCGGGCGTTCTCAGGGTAGTATGGCCGTAAGCGAGAATTCCCTCCAAAATTTTGCATTTTATACATGTGGTCTTTATTGTGGCAAATACTTCAATCCAAAAATACGTAACAAGAATCTGAAACTATAACCACAGTCACAAATGTGTCACAACAATCTACAATGCATGATTGAAGTCACAGATATATGACAAATATCAGCAAATGTGTACAATGATTTGTTGGCACATACACATGGTTAAATGCGGACAAAAATCCGTAGATGGGCGACCTGTAAAAACGGGACCTTTTGATTGGCTGTGTTCTTACAGGTGACGTTTGCTACAGTCCTGCCGCGGACGACTCGCAAATGCGTGTGCTGATTTGCAAATGCGTGTCAGGAGACGTGTGTGGCTCCGTAGCTACACATTCGGACCACATGGGGGCACTAATATTATACCAGCCCCGTACCACCAATATATACACCAATAACTTGGGGGGGCGTTCACTGCTATCCACCCATGGTCATGTACCATTTATTTGACATTATTTAAATTAAATTGGAATAAATGGAAGAATAAAGTGGAACTAATAAAATAAGAACCAATGATATAACCAGTGAAGCTAAAAAAAATGAATGAAGCTTCTCCACACCTGCTAATTGCGACATTAACTATACTTCCCTTTATTGCATTCAGTAAACACCATTTTTTAAAATTGATTCATTAACTTTTTATTTAGTAAACACTCACTGCACCAACCCAACCGGACTGCATCGGGTCATATGTCTGCTACACCTGTAGACTCCGAGGGTACCCTTTTGGTCAATGTGTGGCTCCGGAGCCACAGTCAAGTCTCCAGACACGCATTTGCAAATTGCCACACGCATTTGCGAGTCGTCCACGGCGAGACTGTAGCAACACCCAAAGGCAGAGGACGCTGAATGTTGGCATTTTGTGCTCTCAGCCTGTCAGGCGAATATGTGGAAATTTATAAAAAAGCAGCTCGCATACTTGCTTACATTTGTCAAAGTTATTTTTATTTATTTATTTTTTGCGGTGCAAAAGCTTACAGCACCTGGTATTCCCAGGCGGTCTCCCATCCAAGTACTAACCAGGCCCGACCCTGCTTAGCTTCCGAGATCGGACGAGATCGGGCGTTCTCAGGGTAGTATGGCCGTAAGCGAGAATTCCCTCCAAAATTTTGCATTTTATACATGTGGTCTTTATTGTGGCAAATACTTCAATCCAAAAATACGTAACTAGAATCTGAAACTATAACCACAGTCACAAATGTGTCACAACAATCTACAATGCATGATTGAAGTCACAGATATATGACAAATATCAGCAAATGTGTACAATGATTTGTTGGCACATACACATGGTTAAATGCGGACAAAAATCCGTAGATGGGCGACCTGTAAAAACGGGACCTTTTGATTGGCTGTGTTCTTACAGGTGACGTTTGCTACAGTCCTGCCGCGGACGACTCGCAAATGCGTGTGCTGATTTGCAAATGCGTGTCAGGAGACGTGTGTGGCTCCGTAGCTACACATTCGGACCACATGGGGGCACTAATATTATACCAGCCCCGTACCACCAATATATACACCAATAACTTGGGGGGGCGTTCACTGCTATCCACCCATGGTCATGTACCATTTATTTGACATTATTTAAATTAAATTGGAATAAATGGAAGAATAAAGTGGAACTAATAAAATAAGAACCAATGATATAACCAGTGAAGCTAAAAAAAATGAATGAAGCTTCTCCACACCTGCTAATTGCCACATTAACTATACTTCCCTTTATTGCATTCAGTAAACACCATTTTTTAAAATTGATTCATTAACTTTTTATTTAGTAAACACTCACTGCACCAACCCAACCGGACTGCATCGGGTCATATGTCTGCTACACCTGTAGACTACGAGGGTACCCTTTTGGTCAATGTGTGGCTCCGGAGCCACAGTCAAGTCTCCAGACACGCATTTGCAAATTGCCACACGCATTTGCGAGTCGTCCACGGCGAGACTGTAGCAACACCCAAAGGCAGAGGACGCTGAATGTTGGCATTTTGTGCTCTCAGCCTGTCAGGCGAATATGTGGAAATTTATAAAAAAGCAGCTCGCATACTTGCTTACATTTGTCAAAGTTATTTTTATTTATTTATTTTTTGCGGTGCAAAAGCTTACAGCACCTGGTATTCCCAGGCGGTCTCCCATCCAAGTACTAACCAGGCCCGACCCTGCTTAGCTTCCGAGATCGGACGAGATCGGGCGTTCTCAGGGTAGTATGGCCGTAAGCGAGAATTCCCTCCAAAATTTTGCATTTTATACATGTGGTCTTTATTGTGGCAAATACTTCAATCCAAAAATACGTAACTAGAATCTGAAACTATAACCACAGTCACAAATGTGTCACAACAATCTACAATGCATGATTGAAGTCACAGATATATGACAAATATCAGCAAATGTGTACAATGATTTGTTGGCACATACACATGGTTAAATGCGGACAAAAATCCGTAGATGGGCGACCTGTAAAAACGGGACCTTTTGATTGGCTGTGTTCTTACAGGTGACGTTTGCTACAGTCCTGCCGCGGACGACTCGCAAATGCGTGTGCTGATTTGCAAATGCGTGTCAGGAGACGTGTGTGGCTCCGTAGCTACACATTCGGACCACATGGGGGCACTAATATTATACCAGCCCCGTACCACCAATATATACACCAATAACTTGGGGGGGCGTTCACTGCTATCCACCCATGGTCATGTACCATTTATTTGACATTATTTAAATTAAATTGGAATAAATGGAAGAATAAAGTGGAACTAATAAAATAAGAACCAATGATATAACCAGTGAAGCTAAAAAAAATGAATGAAGCTTCTCCACACCTGCTAATTGCCACATTAACTATACTTCCCTTTATTGCATTCAGTAAACACCATTTTTTAAAATTGATTCATTAACTTTTTATTTAGTAAACACTCACTGCACCAACCCAACCGGACTGCATCGGGTCATATGTCTGCTACACCTGTAGACTCCGAGGGTACCCTTTTGGTCAATGTGTGGCTCCGGAGCCACAGTCAAGTCTCCAGACACGCATTTGCAAATTGCCACACGCATTTGCGAGTCGTCCACGGCGAGACTGTAGCAACACCCAAAGGCAGAGGACGCCGAATGTTGGCATTTTGTGCTCTCAGCCTGTCAGGCGAATATGTGGAAATTTATAAAAAAGCAGCTCGCATACTTGCTTACATTTGTCAAAGTTATTTTTATTTATTTATTTTTTGCGGTGCAAAAGCTTACAGCACCTGGTATTCCCAGGCGGTCTCCCATCCAAGTACTAACCAGGCCCGACCCTGCTTAGCTTCCGAGATCGGACGAGATCGGGCGTTCTCAGGGTAGTATGGCCGTAAGCGAGAATTCCCTCCAAAATTTTGCATTTTATACATGTGGTCTTTATTGTGGCAAATACTTCAATCCAAAAATACGTAACTAGAATCTGAAACTATAACCACAGTCACAAATGTGTCACAACAATCTACAATGCATGATTGAAGTCACAGATATATGACAAATATCAGCAAATGTGTACAATGATTTGTTGGCACATACACATGGTTAAATGCGGACAAAAATCCGTAGATGGGCGACCTGTAAAAACGGGACCTTTTGATTGGCTGTGTTCTTACAGGTGACGTTTGCTACAGTCCTGCCGCGGACGACTCGCAAATGCGTGTGCTGATTTGCAAATGCGTGTCAGGAGACGTGTGTGGCTCCGTAGCTACACATTCGGACCACATGGGGGCACTAATATTATACCAGCCCCGTACCACCAATATATACACCAATAACTTGGGGGGGCGTTCACTGCTATCCACCCATGGTCATGTACCATTTATTTGACATTATTTAAATTAAATTGGAATAAATGGAAGAATAAAGTGGAACTAATAAAATAAGAACCAATGATATAACCAGTGAAGCTAAAAAAAATGAATGAAGCTTCTCCACACCTGCTAATTGCCACATTAACTATACTTCCCTTTATTGCATTCAGTAAACACCATTTTTTAAAATTGATTCATTAACTTTTTATTTAGTAAACACTCACTGCACCAACCCAACCGGACTGCATCGGGTCATATGTCTGCTACACCTGTAGACTCCGAGGGTACCCTTTTGGTCAATGTGTGGCTCCGGAGCCACAGTCAAGTCTCCAGACACGCATTTGCAAATTGCCACACGCATTTGCGAGTCGTCCACGGCGAGACTGTAGCAACACCCAAAGGCAGAGGACGCTGAATGTTGGCATTTTGTGCTCTCAGCCTGTCAGGCGAATATGTGGAAATTTATAAAAAAGCAGCTCGCATACTTGCTTACATTTGTCAAAGTTATTTTTATTTATTTATTTTTTGCGGTGCAAAAGCTTACAGCACCTGGTATTCCCAGGCGGTCTCCCATCCAAGTACTAACCAGGCCCGACCCTGCTTAGCTTCCGAGATCGGACGAGATCGGGCGTTCTCAGGGTAGTATGGCCGTAAGCGAGAATTCCCTCCAAAATTTTGCATTTTATACATGTGGTCTTTATTGTGGCAAATACTTCAATCCAAAAATACGTAACAAGAATCTGAAACTATAACCACAGTCACAAATGTGTCACAACAATCTACAATGCATGATTGAAGTCACAGATATATGACAAATATCAGCAAATGTGTACAATGATTTGTTGGCACATACACATGGTTAAATGCGGACAAAAATCCGTAGATGGGCGACCTGTAAAAACGGGACCTTTTGATTGGCTGTGTTCTTACAGGTGACGTTTGCTACAGTCCTGCCGCGTACGACTCGCAAATGCGTGTGCTGATTTGCAAATGCGTGTCAGGAGACGTGTGTGGCTCCGTAGCTACACATTCGGACCACATGGGGGCACTAATATTATACCAGCCCCGTACCACCAATATATACACCAATAACTTGGGGGGGCGTTCACTGCTATCCACCCATGGTCATGTACCATTTATTTGACATTATTTAAATTAAATTGGAATAAATGGAAGAATAAAGTGGAACTAATAAAATAAGAACCAATGATATAACCAGTGAAGCTAAAAAAAATGAATGAAGCTTCTCCACACCTGCTAATTGCGACATTAACTATACTTCCCTTTATTGCATTCAGTAAACACCATTTTTTAAAATTGATTCATTAACTTTTTATTTAGTAAACACTCACTGCACCAACCCAACCGGACTGCATCGGGTCATATGTCTGCTACACCTGTAGACTCCGAGGGTACCCTTTTGGTCAATGTGTGGCTCCGGAGCCACAGTCAAGTCTCCAGACACGCATTTGCAAATTGCCACACGCATTTGCGAGTCGTCCACGGCGAGACTGTAGCAACACCCAAAGGCAGAGGACGCTGAATGTTGGCATTTTGTGCTCTCAGCCTGTCAGGCGAATATGTGGAAATTTATAAAAAAGCAGCTCGCATACTTGCTTACATTTGTCAAAGTTATTTTTATTTATTTATTTTTTGCGGTGCAAAAGCTTACAGCACCTGGTATTCCCAGGCGGTCTCCCATCCAAGTACTAACCAGGCCCGACCCTGCTTAGCTTCCGAGATCGGACGAGATCGGGCGTTCTCAGGGTAGTATGGCCGTAAGCGAGAATTCCCTCCAAAATTTTGCATTTTATACATGTGGTCTTTATTGTGGCAAATACTTCAATCCAAAAATACGTAACTAGAATCTGAAACTATAACCACAGTCACAAATGTGTCACAACAATCTACAATGCATGATTGAAGTCACAGATATATGACAAATATCAGCAAATGTGTACAATGATTTGTTGGCACATACACATGGTTAAATGCGGACAAAAATCCGTAGATGGGCGACCTGTAAAAACGGGACCTTTTGATTGGCTGTGTTCTTACAGGTGACGTTTGCTACAGTCCTGCCGCGGACGACTCGCAAATGCGTGTGCTGATTTGCAAATGCGTGTCAGGAGACGTGTGTGGCTCCGTAGCTACACATTCGGACCACATGGGGGCACTAATATTATACCAGCCCCGTACCACCAATATATACACCAATAACTTGGGGGGGCGTTCACTGCTATCCACCCATGGTCATGTACCATTTATTTGACATTATTTAAATTAAATTGGAATAAATGGAAGAATAAAGTGGAACTAATAAAATAAGAACCAATGATATAACCAGTGAAGCTAAAAAAAATGAATGAAGCTTCTCCACACCTGCTAATTGCCACATTAACTATACTTCCCTTTATTGCATTCAGTAAACACCATTTTTTAAAATTGATTCATTAACTTTTTATTTAGTAAACACTCACTGCACCAACCCAACCGGACTGCATCGGGTCATATGTCTGCTACACCTGTAGACTCCGAGGGTACCCTTTTGGTCAATGTGTGGCTCCGGAGCCACAGTCAAGTCTCCAGACACGCATTTGCAAATTGCCACACGCATTTGCGAGTCGTCCACGGCGAGACTGTAGCAACACCCAAAGGCAGAGGACGCCGAATGTTGGCATTTTGTGCTCTCAGCCTGTCAGGCGAATATGTGGAAATTTATAAAAAAGCAGCTCGCATACTTGCTTACATTTGTCAAAGTTATTTTTATTTATTTATTTTTTGCGGTGCAAAAGCTTACAGCACCTGGTATTCCCAGGCGGTCTCCCATCCAAGTACTAACCAGGCCCGACCCTGCTTAGCTTCCGAGATCGGACGAGATCGGGCGTTCTCAGGGTAGTATGGCCGTAAGCGAGAATTCCCTCCAAAATTTTGCATTTTATACATGTGGTCTTTATTGTGGCAAATACTTCAATCCAAAAATACGTAACTAGAATCTGAAACTATAACCACAGTCACAAATGTGTCACAACAATCTACAATGCATGATTGAAGTCACAGATATATGACAAATATCAGCAAATGTGTACAATGATTTGTTGGCACATACACATGGTTAAATGCGGACAAAAATCCGTAGATGGGCGACCTGTAAAAACGGGACCTTTTGATTGGCTGTGTTCTTACAGGTGACGTTTGCTACAGTCCTGCCGCGGACGACTCGCAAATGCGTGTGCTGATTTGCAAATGCGTGTCAGGAGACGTGTGTGGCTCCGTAGCTACACATTCGGACCACATGGGGGCACTAATATTATACCAGCCCCGTACCACCAATATATACACCAATAACTTGGGGGGGCGTTCACTGCTATCCACCCATGGTCATGTACCATTTATTTGACATTATTTAAATTAAATTGGAATAAATGGAAGAATAAAGTGGAACTAATAAAATAAGAACCAATGATATAACCAGTGAAGCTAAAAAAAATGAATGAAGCTTCTCCACACCTGCTAATTGCGACATTAACTATACTTCCCTTTATTGCATTCAGTAAACACCATTTTTTAAAATTGATTCATTAACTTTTTATTTAGTAAACACTCACTGCACCAACCCAACCGGACTGCATCGGGTCATATGTCTGCTACACCTGTAGACTCCGAGGGTACCCTTTTGGTCAATGTGTGGCTCCGGAGCCACAGTCAAGTCTCCAGACACGCATTTGCAAATTGCCACACGCATTTGCGAGTCGTCCACGGCGAGACTGTAGCAACACCCAAAGGCAGAGGACGCTGAATGTTGGCATTTTGTGCTCTCAGCCTGTCAGGCGAATATGTGGAAATTTATAAAAAAGCAGCTCGCATACTTGCTTACATTTGTCAAAGTTATTTTTATTTATTTATTTTTTGCGGTGCAAAAGCTTACAGCACCTGGTATTCCCAGGCGGTCTCCCATCCAAGTACTAACCAGGCCCGACCCTGCTTAGCTTCCGAGATCGGACGAGATCGGGCGTTCTCAGGGTAGTATGGCCGTAAGCGAGAATTCCCTCCAAAATTTTGCATTTTATACATGTGGTCTTTATTGTGGCAAATACTTCAATCCAAAAATACGTAACAAGAATCTGAAACTATAACCACAGTCACAAATGTGTCACAACAATCTACAATGCATGATTGAAGTCACAGATATATGACAAATATCAGCAAATGTGTACAATGATTTGTTGGCACATACACATGGTTAAATGCGGACAAAAATCCGTAGATGGGCGACCTGTAAAAACGGGACCTTTTGATTGGCTGTGTTCTTACAGGTGACGTTTGCTACAGTCCTGCCGCGGACGACTCGCAAATGCGTGTGCTGATTTGCAAATGCGTGTCAGGAGACGTGTGTGGCTCCGTAGCTACACATTCGGACCACATGGGGGCACTAATATTATACCAGCCCCGTACCACCAATATATACACCAATAACTTGGGGGGGCGTTCACTGCTATCCACCCATGGTCATGTACCATTTATTTGACATTATTTAAATTAAATTGGAATAAATGGAAGAATAAAGTGGAACTAATAAAATAAGAACCAATGATATAACCAGTGAAGCTAAAAAAAATGAATGAAGCTTCTCCACACCTGCTAATTGCGACATTAACTATACTTCCCTTTATTGCATTCAGTAAACACCATTTTTTAAAATTGATTCATTAACTTTTTATTTAGTAAACACTCACTGCACCAACCCAACCGGACTGCATCGGGTCATATGTCTGCTACACCTGTAGACTCCGAGGGTACCCTTTTGGTCAATGTGTGGCTCCGGAGCCACAGTCAAGTCTCCAGACACGCATTTGCAAATTGCCACACGCATTTGCGAGTCGTCCACGGCGAGACTGTAGCAACACCCAAAGGCAGAGGACGCTGAATGTTGGCATTTTGTGCTCTCAGCCTGTCAGGCGAATATGTGGAAATTTATAAAAAAGCAGCTCGCATACTTGCTTACATTTGTCAAAGTTATTTTTATTTATTTATTTTTTGCGGTGCAAAAGCTTACAGCACCTGGTATTCCCAGGCGGTCTCCCATCCAAGTACTAACCAGGCCCGACCCTGCTTAGCTTCCGAGATCGGACGAGATCGGGCGTTCTCAGGGTAGTATGGCCGTAAGCGAGAATTCCCTCCAAAATTTTGCATTTTATACATGTGGTCTTTATTGTGGCAAATACTTCAATCCAAAAATACGTAACTAGAATCTGAAACTATAACCACAGTCACAAATGTGTCACAACAATCTACAATGCATGATTGAAGTCACAGATATATGACAAATATCAGCAAATGTGTACAATGATTTGTTGGCACATACACATGGTTAAATGCGGACAAAAATCCGTAGATGGGCGACCTGTAAAAACGGGACCTTTTGATTGGCTGTGTTCTTACAGGTGACGTTTGCTACAGTCCTGCCGCGGACGACTCGCAAATGCGTGTGCTGATTTGCAAATGCGTGTCAGGAGACGTGTGTGGCTCCGTAGCTACACATTCGGACCACATGGGGGCACTAATATTATACCAGCCCCGTACCACCAATATATACACCAATAACTTGGGGGGGCGTTCACTGCTATCCACCCATGGTCATGTACCATTTATTTGACATTATTTAAATTAAATTGGAATAAATGGAAGAATAAAGTGGAACTAATAAAATAAGAACCAATGATATAACCAGTGAAGCTAAAAAAAATGAATGAAGCTTCTCCACACCTGCTAATTGCCACATTAACTATACTTCCCTTTATTGCATTCAGTAAACACCATTTTTTAAAATTGATTCATTAACTTTTTATTTAGTAAACACTCACTGCACCAACCCAACCGGACTGCATCGGGTCATATGTCTGCTACACCTGTAGACTCCGAGGGTACCCTTTTGGTCAATGTGTGGCTCCGGAGCCACAGTCAAGTCTCCAGACACGCATTTGCAAATTGCCACACGCATTTGCGAGTCGTCCACGGCGAGACTGTAGCAACACCCAAAGGCAGAGGACGCTGAATGTTGGCATTTTGTGCTCTCAGCCTGTCAGGCGAATATGTGGAAATTTATAAAAAAGCAGCTCGCATACTTGCTTACATTTGTCAAAGTTATTTTTATTTATTTATTTTTTGCGGTGCAAAAGCTTACAGCACCTGGTATTCCCAGGCGGTCTCCCATCCAAGTACTAACCAGGCCCGACCCTGCTTAGCTTCCGAGATCGGACGAGATCGGGCGTTCTCAGGGTAGTATGGCCGTAAGCGAGAATTCCCTCCAAAATTTTGCATTTTATACATGTGGTCTTTATTGTGGCAAATACTTCAATCCAAAAATACGTAACAAGAATCTGAAACTATAACCACAGTCACAAATGTGTCACAACAATCTACAATGCATGATTGAAGTCACAGATATATGACAAATATCAGCAAATGTGTACAATGATTTGTTGGCACATACACATGGTTAAATGCGGACAAAAATCCGTAGATGGGCGACCTGTAAAAACGGGACCTTTTGATTGGCTGTGTTCTTACAGGTGACGTTTGCTACAGTCCTGCCGCGGACGACTCGCAAATGCGTGTGCTGATTTGCAAATGCGTGTCAGGAGACGTGTGTGGCTCCGTAGCTACACATTCGGACCACATGGGGGCACTAATATTATACCAGCCCCGTACCACCAATATATACACCAATAACTTGGGGGGGCGTTCACTGCTATCCACCCATGGTCATGTACCATTTATTTGACATTATTTAAATTAAATTGGAATAAATGGAAGAATAAAGTGGAACTAATAAAATAAGAACCAATGATATAACCAGTGAAGCTAAAAAAAATGAATGAAGCTTCTCCACACCTGCTAATTGCGACATTAACTATACTTCCCTTTATTGCATTCAGTAAACACCATTTTTTAAAATTGATTCATTAACTTTTTATTTAGTAAACACTCACTGCACCAACCCAACCGGACTGCATCGGGTCATATGTCTGCTACACCTGTAGACTCCGAGGGTACCCTTTTGGTCAATGTGTGGCTCCGGAGCCACAGTCAAGTCTCCAGACACGCATTTGCAAATTGCCACACGCATTTGCGAGTCGTCCACGGCGAGACTGTAGCAACACCCAAAGGCAGAGGACGCTGAATGTTGGCATTTTGTGCTCTCAGCCTGTCAGGCGAATATGTGGAAATTTATAAAAAAGCAGCTCGCATACTTGCTTACATTTGTCAAAGTTATTTTTATTTATTTATTTTTTGCGGTGCAAAAGCTTACAGCACCTGGTATTCCCAGGCGGTCTCCCATCCAAGTACTAACCAGGCCCGACCCTGCTTAGCTTCCGAGATCGGACGAGATCGGGCGTTCTCAGGGTAGTATGGCCGTAAGCGAGAATTCCCTCCAAAATTTTGCATTTTATACATGTGGTCTTTATTGTGGCAAATACTTCAATCCAAAAATACGTAACAAGAATCTGAAACTATAACCACAGTCACATATGTGTCACAACAATCTACAATGCATGATTGAAGTCACAGATATATGACAAATATCAGCAAATGTGTACAATGATTTGTTGGCACATACACATGGTTAAATGCGGACAAAAATCCGTAGATGGGCGACCTGTAAAAACGGGACCTTTTGATTGGCTGTGTTCTTACAGGTGACGTTTGCTACAGTCCTGCCGCGGACGACTCGCAAATGCGTGTGCTGATTTGCAAATGCGTGTCAGGAGACGTGTGTGGCTCCGTAGCTACACATTCGGACCACATGGGGGCACTAATATTATACCAGCCCCGTACCACCAATATATACACCAATAACTTGGGGGGGCGTTCACTGCTATCCACCCATGGTCATGTACCATTTATTTGACATTATTTAAATTAAATTGGAATAAATGGAAGAATAAAGTGGAACTAATAAAATAAGAACCAATGATATAACCAGTGAAGCTAAAAAAAATGAATGAAGCTTCTCCACACCTGCTAATTGCCACATTAACTATACTTCCCTTTATTGCATTCAGTAAACACCATTTTTTAAAATTGATTCATTAACTTTTTATTTAGTAAACACTCACTGCACCAACCCAACCGGACTGCATCGGGTCATATGTCTGCTACACCTGTAGACTCCGAGGGTACCCTTTTGGTCAATGTGTGGCTCCGGAGCCACAGTCAAGTCTCCAGACACGCATTTGCAAATTGCCACACGCATTTGCGAGTCGTCCACGGCGAGACTGTAGCAACACCCAAAGGCAGAGGACGCTGAATGTTGGCATTTTGTGCTCTCAGCCTGTCAGGCGAATATGTGGAAATTTATAAAAAAGCAGCTCGCATACTTGCTTACATTTGTCAAAGTTATTTTTATTTATTTATTTTTTGCGGTGCAAAAGCTTACAGCACCTGGTATTCCCAGGCGGTCTCCCATCCAAGTACTAACCAGGCCCGACCCTGCTTAGCTTCCGAGATCGGACGAGATCGGGCGTTCTCAGGGTAGTATGGCCGTAAGCGAGAATTCCCTCCAAAATTTTGCATTTTATACATGTGGTCTTTATTGTGGCAAATACTTCAATCCAAAAATACGTAACTAGAATCTGAAACTATAACCACAGTCACAAATGTGTCACAACAATCTACAATGCATGATTGAAGTCACAGATATATGACAAATATCAGCAAATGTGTACAATGATTTGTTGGCACATACACATGGTTAAATGCGGACAAAAATCCGTAGATGGGCGACCTGTAAAAACGGGACCTTTTGATTGGCTGTGTTCTTACAGGTGACGTTTGCTACAGTCCTGCCGCGGACGACTCGCAAATGCGTGTGCTGATTTGCAAATGCGTGTCAGGAGACGTGTGTGGCTCCGTAGCTACACATTCGGACCACATGGGGGCACTAATATTATACCAGCCCCGTACCACCAATATATACACCAATAACTTGGGGGGGCGTTCACTGCTATCCACCCATGGTCATGTACCATTTATTTGACATTATTTAAATTAAATTGGAATAAATGGAAGAATAAAGTGGAACTAATAAAATAAGAACCAATGATATAACCAGTGAAGCTAAAAAAAATGAATGAAGCTTCTCCACACCTGCTAATTGCGACATTAACTATACTTCCCTTTATTGCATTCAGTAAACACCATTTTTTAAAATTGATTCATTAACTTTTTATTTAGTAAACACTCACTGCACCAACCCAACCGGACTGCATCGGGTCATATGTCTGCTACACCTGTAGACTACGAGGGTACCCTTTTGGTCAATGTGTGGCTCCGGAGCCACAGTCAAGTCTCCAGACACGCATTTGCAAATTGCCACACGCATTTGCGAGTCGTCCACGGCGAGACTGTAGCAACACCCAAAGGCAGAGGACGCTGAATGTTGGCATTTTGTGCTCTCAGCCTGTCAGGCGAATATGTGGAAATTTATAAAAAAGCAGCTCGCATACTTGCTTACATTTGTCAAAGTTATTTTTATTTATTTATTTTTTGCGGTGCAAAAGCTTACAGCACCTGGTATTCCCAGGCGGTCTCCCATCCAAGTACTAACCAGGCCCGACCCTGCTTAGCTTCCGAGATCGGACGAGATCGGGCGTTCTCAGGGTAGTATGGCCGTAAGCGAGAATTCCCTCCAACATTTTGCATTTTATACATGTGGTCTTTATTGTGGCAAATACTTCAATCCAAAAATACGTAACAAGAATCAGAAACTATAACCACAGTCACAAATGTGTCACAACAATCTACAATGCATGATTGAAGTCACAGATATATGACAAATATCAGCAAATGTGTACAATGATTTGTTGGCACATACACATGGTTAAATGCGGACAAAAATCCGTAGATGGGCGACCTGTAAAAACGGGACCTTTTGATTGGCTGTGTTCTTACAGGTGACGTTTGCTACAGTCCTGCCGCGGACGACTCGCAAATGCGTGTGCTGATTTGCAAATGCGTGTCAGGAGACGTGTGTGGCTCCGTAGCTACACATTCGGACCACATGGGGGCACTAATATTATACCAGCCCCGTACCACCAATATATACACCAATAACTTGGGGGGGCGTTCACTGCTATCCACCCATGGTCATGTACCATTTATTTGACATTATTTAAATTAAATTGGAATAAATGGAAGAATAAAGTGGAACTAATAAAATAAGAACCAATGATATAACCAGTGAAGCTAAAAAAAATGAATGAAGCTTCTCCACACCTGCTAATTGCCACATTAACTATACTTCCCTTTATTGCATTCAGTAAACACCATTTTTTAAAATTGATTCATTAACTTTTTATTTAGTAAACACTCACTGCACCAACCCAACCGGACTGCATCGGGTCATATGTCTGCTACACCTGTAGACTCCGAGGGTACCCTTTTGGTCAATGTGTGGCTCCGGAGCCACAGTCAAGTCTCCAGACACGCATTTGCAAATTGCCACACGCATTTGCGAGTCGTCCACGGCGAGACTGTAGCAACACCCAAAGGCAGAGGACGCTGAATGTTGGCATTTTGTGCTCTCAGCCTGTCAGGCGAATATGTGGAAATTTATAAAAAAGCAGCTCGCATACTTGCTTACATTTGTCAAAGTTATTTTTATTTATTTATTTTTTGCGGTGCAAAAGCTTACAGCACCTGGTATTCCCAGGCGGTCTCCCATCCAAGTACTAACCAGGCCCGACCCTGCTTAGCTTCCGAGATCGGACGAGATCGGGCGTTCTCAGGGTAGTATGGCCGTAAGCGAGAATTCCCTCCAAAATTTTGCATTTTATACATGTGGTCTTTATTGTGGCAAATACTTCAATCCAAAAATACGTAACAAGAATCTGAAACTATAACCACAGTCACAAATGTGTCACAACAATCTACAATGCATGATTGAAGTCACAGATATATGACAAATATCAGCAAATGTGTACAATGATTTGTTGGCACATACACATGGTTAAATGCGGACAAAAATCCGTAGATGGGCGACCTGTAAAAACGGGACCTTTTGATTGGCTGTGTTCTTACAGGTGACGTTTGCTACAGTCCTGCCGCGGACGACTCGCAAATGCGTGTGCTGATTTGCAAATGCGTGTCAGGAGACGTGTGTGGCTCCGTAGCTACACATTCGGACCACATGGGGGCACTAATATTATACCAGCCCCGTACCACCAATATATACACCAATAACTTGGGGGGGCGTTCACTGCTATCCACCCATGGTCATGTACCATTTATTTGACATTATTTAAATTAAATTGGAATAAATGGAAGAATAAAGTGGAACTAATAAAATAAGAACCAATGATATAACCAGTGAAGCTAAAAAAAATGAATGAAGCTTCTCCACACCTGCTAATTGCGACATTAACTATACTTCCCTTTATTGCATTCAGTAAACACCATTTTTTAAAATTGATTCATTAACTTTTTATTTAGTAAACACTCACTGCACCAACCCAACCGGACTGCATCGGGTCATATGTCTGCTACACCTGTAGACTCCGAGGGTACCCTTTTGGTCAATGTGTGGCTCCGGAGCCACAGTCAAGTCTCCAGACACGCATTTGCAAATTGCCACACGCATTTGCGAGTCGTCCACGGCGAGACTGTAGCAACACCCAAAGGCAGAGGACGCTGAATGTTGGCATTTTGTGCTCTCAGCCTGTCAGGCGAATATGTGGAAATTTATAAAAAAGCAGCTCGCATACTTGCTTACATTTGTCAAAGTTATTTTTATTTATTTATTTTTTGCGGTGCAAAAGCTTACAGCACCTGGTATTCCCAGGCGGTCTCCCATCCAAGTACTAACCAGGCCCGACCCTGCTTAGCTTCCGAGATCGGACGAGATCGGGCGTTCTCAGGGTAGTATGGCCGTAAGCGAGAATTCCCTCCAAAATTTTGCATTTTATACATGTGGTCTTTATTGTGGCAAATACTTCAATCCAAAAATACGTAACTAGAATCTGAAACTATAACCACAGTCACAAATGTGTCACAACAATCTACAATGCATGATTGAAGTCACAGATATATGACAAATATCAGCAAATGTGTACAATGATTTGTTGGCACATACACATGGTTAAATGCGGACAAAAATCCGTAGATGGGCGACCTGTAAAAACGGGACCTTTTGATTGGCTGTGTTCTTACAGGTGACGTTTGCTACAGTCCTGCCGCGGACGACTCGCAAATGCGTGTGCTGATTTGCAAATGCGTGTCAGGAGACGTGTGTGGCTCCGTAGCTACACATTCGGACCACATGGGGGCACTAATATTATACCAGCCCCGTACCACCAATATATACACCAATAACTTGGGGGGGCGTTCACTGCTATCCACCCATGGTCATGTACCATTTATTTGACATTATTTAAATTAAATTGGAATAAATGGAAGAATAAAGTGGAACTAATAAAATAAGAACCAATGATATAACCAGTGAAGCTAAAAAAAATGAATGAAGCTTCTCCACACCTGCTAATTGCCACATTAACTATACTTCCCTTTATTGCATTCAGTAAACACCATTTTTTAAAATTGATTCATTAACTTTTTATTTAGTAAACACTCACTGCACCAACCCAACCGGACTGCATCGGGTCATATGTCTGCTACACCTGTAGACTCCGAGGGTACCCTTTTGGTCAATGTGTGGCTCCGGAGCCACAGTCAAGTCTCCAGACACGCATTTGCAAATTGCCACACGCATTTGCGAGTCGTCCACGGCGAGACTGTAGCAACACCCAAAGGCAGAGGACGCTGAATGTTGGCATTTTGTGCTCTCAGCCTGTCAGGCGAATATGTGGAAATTTATAAAAAAGCAGCTCGCATACTTGCTTACATTTGTCAAAGTTATTTTTATTTATTTATTTTTTGCGGTGCAAAAGCTTACAGCACCTGGTATTCCCAGGCGGTCTCCCATCCAAGTACTAACCAGGCCCGACCCTGCTTAGCTTCCGAGATCGGACGAGATCGGGCGTTCTCAGGGTAGTATGGCCGTAAGCGAGAATTCCCTCCAAAATTTTGCATTTTATACATGTGGTCTTTATTGTGGCAAATACTTCAATCCAAAAATACGTAACTAGAATCTGAAACTATAACCACAGTCACAAATGTGTCACAACAATCTACAATGCATGATTGAAGTCACAGATATATGACAAATATCAGCAAATGTGTACAATGATTTGTTGGCACATACACATGGTTAAATGCGGACAAAAATCCGTAGATGGGCGACCTGTAAAAACGGGACCTTTTGATTGGCTGTGTTCTTACAGGTGACGTTTGCTACAGTCCTGCCGCGGACGACTCGCAAATGCGTGTGCTGATTTGCAAATGCGTGTCAGGAGACGTGTGTGGCTCCGTAGCTACACATTCGGACCACATGGGGGCACTAATATTATACCAGCCCCGTACCACCAATATATACACCAATAACTTGGGGGGGCGTTCACTGCTATCCACCCATGGTCATGTACCATTTATTTGACATTATTTAAATTAAATTGGAATAAATGGAAGAATAAAGTGGAACTAATAAAATAAGAACCAATGATATAACCAGTGAAGCTAAAAAAAATGAATGAAGCTTCTCCACACCTGCTAATTGCGACATTAACTATACTTCCCTTTATTGCATTCAGTAAACACCATTTTTTAAAATTGATTCATTAACTTTTTATTTAGTAAACACTCACTGCACCAACCCAACCGGACTGCATCGGGTCATATGTCTGCTACACCTGTAGACTACGAGGGTACCCTTTTGGTCAATGTGTGGCTCCGGAGCCACAGTCAAGTCTCCAGACACGCATTTGCAAATTGCCACACGCATTTGCGAGTCGTCCACGGCGAGACTGTAGCAACACCCAAAGGCAGAGGACGCCGAATGTTGGCATTTTGTGCTCTCAGCCTGTCAGGCGAATATGTGGAAATTTATAAAAAAGCAGCTCGCATACTTGCTTACATTTGTCAAAGTTATTTTTATTTATTTATTTTTTGCGGTGCAAAAGCTTACAGCACCTGGTATTCCCAGGCGGTCTCCCATCCAAGTACTAACCAGGCCCGACCCTGCTTAGCTTCCGAGATCGGACGAGATCGGGCGTTCTCAGGGTAGTATGGCCGTAAGCGAGAATTCCCTCCAACATTTTGCATTTTATACATGTGGTCTTTATTGTGGCAAATTCTTCAATCCAAAAATACGTAACAAGAATCTGAAACTATAACCACAGTCACAAATGTGTCACAACAATCTACAATGCATGATTGAAGTCACAGATATATGACAAATATCAGCAAATGTGTACAATGATTTGTTGGCACATACACATGGTTAAATGCGGACAAAAATCCGTAGATGGGCGACCTGTAAAAACGGGACCTTTTGATTGGCTGTGTTCTTACAGGTGACGTTTGCTACAGTCCTGCCGCGGACGACTCGCAAATGCGTGTGCTGATTTGCAAATGCGTGTCAGGAGACGTGTGTGGCTCCGTAGCTACACATTCGGACCACATGGGGGCACTAATATTATACCAGCCCCGTACCACCAATATATACACCAATAACTTGGGGGGGCGTTCACTGCTATCCACCCATGGTCATGTACCATTTATTTGACATTATTTAAATTAAATTGGAATAAATGGAAGAATAAAGTGGAACTAATAAAATAAGAACCAATGATATAACCAGTGAAGCTAAAAAAAATGAATGAAGCTTCTCCACACCTGCTAATTGCCACATTAACTATACTTCCCTTTATTGCATTCAGTAAACACCATTTTTTAAAATTGATTCATTAACTTTTTATTTAGTAAACACTCACTGCACCAACCCAACCGGACTGCATCGGGTCATATGTCTGCTACACCTGTAGACTCCGAGGGTACCCTTTTGGTCAATGTGTGGCTCCGGAGCCACAGTCAAGTCTCCAGACACGCATTTGCAAATTGCCACACGCATTTGCGAGTCGTCCACGGCGAGACTGTAGCAACACCCAAAGGCAGAGGACGCTGAATGTTGGCATTTTGTGCTCTCAGCCTGTCAGGCGAATATGTGGAAATTTATAAAAAAGCAGCTCGCATACTTGCTTACATTTGTCAAAGTTATTTTTATTTATTTATTTTTTGCGGTGCAAAAGCTTACAGCACCTGGTATTCCCAGGCGGTCTCCCATCCAAGTACTAACCAGGCCCGACCCTGCTTAGCTTCCGAGATCGGACGAGATCGGGCGTTCTCAGGGTAGTATGGCCGTAAGCGAGAATTCCCTCCAAAATTTTGCATTTTATACATGTGGTCTTTATTGTGGCAAATACTTCAATCCAAAAATACGTAACTAGAATCTGAAACTATAACCACAGTCACAAATGTGTCACAACAATCTACAATGCATGATTGAAGTCACAGATATATGACAAATATCAGCAAATGTGTACAATGATTTGTTGGCACATACACATGGTTAAATGCGGACAAAAATCCGTAGATGGGCGACCTGTAAAAACGGGACCTTTTGATTGGCTGTGTTCTTACAGGTGACGTTTGCTACAGTCCTGCCGCGGACGACTCGCAAATGCGTGTGCTGATTTGCAAATGCGTGTCAGGAGACGTGTGTGGCTCCGTAGCTACACATTCGGACCACATGGGGGCACTAATATTATACCAGCCCCGTACCACCAATATATACACCAATAACTTGGGGGGGCGTTCACTGCTATCCACCCATGGTCATGTACCATTTATTTGACATTATTTAAATTAAATTGGAATAAATGGAAGAATAAAGTGGAACTAATAAAATAAGAACCAATGATATAACCAGTGAAGCTAAAAAAAATGAATGAAGCTTCTCCACACCTGCTAATTGCGACATTAACTATACTTCCCTTTATTGCATTCAGTAAACACCATTTTTTAAAATTGATTCATTAACTTTTTATTTAGTAAACACTCACTGCACCAACCCAACCGGACTGCATCGGGTCATATGTCTGCTACACCTGTAGACTACGAGGGTACCCTTTTGGTCAATGTGTGGCTCCGGAGCCACAGTCAAGTCTCCAGACACGCATTTGCAAATTGCCACACGCATTTGCGAGTCGTCCACGGCGAGACTGTAGCAACACCCAAAGGCAGAGGACGCCGAATGTTGGCATTTTGTGCTCTCAGCCTGTCAGGCGAATATGTGGAAATTTATAAAAAAGCAGCTCGCATACTTGCTTACATTTGTCAAAGTTATTTTTATTTATTTATTTTTTGCGGTGCAAAAGCTTACAGCACCTGGTATTCCCAGGCGGTCTCCCATCCAAGTACTAACCAGGCCCGACCCTGCTTAGCTTCCGAGATCGGACGAGATCGGGCGTTCTCAGGGTAGTATGGCCGTAAGCGAGAATTCCCTCCAACATTTTGCATTTTATACATGTGGTCTTTATTGTGGCAAATTCTTCAATCCAAAAATACGTAACAAGAATCTGAAACTATAACCACAGTCACAAATGTGTCACAACAATCTACAATGCATGATTGAAGTCACAGATATATGACAAATATCAGCAAATGTGTACAATGATTTGTTGGCACATACACATGGTTAAATGCGGACAAAAATCCGTAGATGGGCGACCTGTAAAAACGGGACCTTTTGATTGGCTGTGTTCTTACAGGTGACGTTTGCTACAGTCCTGCCGCGGACGACTCGCAAATGCGTGTGCTGATTTGCAAATGCGTGTCAGGAGACGTGTGTGGCTCCGTAGCTACACATTCGGACCACATGGGGGCACTAATATTATACCAGCCCCGTACCACCAATATATACACCAATAACTTGGGGGGGCGTTCACTGCTATCCACCCATGGTCATGTACCATTTATTTGACATTATTTAAATTAAATTGGAATAAATGGAAGAATAAAGTGGAACTAATAAAATAAGAACCAATGATATAACCAGTGAAGCTAAAAAAAATGAATGAAGCTTCTCCACACCTGCTAATTGCGACATTAACTATACTTCCCTTTATTGCATTCAGTAAACACCATTTTTTAAAATTGATTCATTAACTTTTTATTTAGTAAACACTCACTGCACCAACCCAACCGGACTGCATCGGGTCATATGTCTGCTACACCTGTAGACTCCGAGGGTACCCTTTTGGTCAATGTGTGGCTCCGGAGCCACAGTCAAGTCTCCAGACACGCATTTGCAAATTGCCACACGCATTTGCGAGTCGTCCACGGCGAGACTGTAGCAACACCCAAAGGCAGAGGACGCTGAATGTTGGCATTTTGTGCTCTCAGCCTGTCAGGCGAATATGTGGAAATTTATAAAAAAGCAGCTCGCATACTTGCTTACATTTGTCAAAGTTATTTTTATTTATTTATTTTTTGCGGTGCAAAAGCTTACAGCACCTGGTATTCCCAGGCGGTCTCCCATCCAAGTACTAACCAGGCCCGACCCTGCTTAGCTTCCGAGATCGGACGAGATCGGGCGTTCTCAGGGTAGTATGGCCGTAAGCGAGAATTCCCTCCAAAATTTTGCATTTTATACATGTGGTCTTTATTGTGGCAAATACTTCAATCCAAAAATACGTAACAAGAATCTGAAACTATAACCACAGTCACAAATGTGTCACAACAATCTACAATGCATGATTGAAGTCACAGATATATGACAAATATCAGCAAATGTGTACAATGATTTGTTGGCACATACACATGGTTAAATGCGGACAAAAATCCGTAGATGGGCGACCTGTAAAAACGGGACCTTTTGATTGGCTGTGTTCTTACAGGTGACGTTTGCTACAGTCCTGCCGCGGACGACTCGCAAATGCGTGTGCTGATTTGCAAATGCGTGTCAGGAGACGTGTGTGGCTCCGTAGCTACACATTCGGACCACATGGGGGCACTAATATTATACCAGCCCCGTACCACCAATATATACACCAATAACTTGGGGGGGCGTTCACTGCTATCCACCCATGGTCATGTACCATTTATTTGACATTATTTAAATTAAATTGGAATAAATGGAAGAATAAAGTGGAACTAATAAAATAAGAACCAATGATATAACCAGTGAAGCTAAAAAAAATGAATGAAGCTTCTCCACACCTGCTAATTGCGACATTAACTATACTTCCCTTTATTGCATTCAGTAAACACCATTTTTTAAAATTGATTCATTAACTTTTTATTTAGTAAACACTCACTGCACCAACCCAACCGGACTGCATCGGGTCATATGTCTGCTACACCTGTAGACTCCGAGGGTACCCTTTTGGTCAATGTGTGGCTCCGGAGCCACAGTCAAGTCTCCAGACACGCATTTGCAAATTGCCACACGCATTTGCGAGTCGTCCACGGCGAGACTGTAGCAACACCCAAAGGCAGAGGACGCTGAATGTTGGCATTTTGTGCTCTCAGCCTGTCAGGCGAATATGTGGAAATTTATAAAAAAGCAGCTCGCATACTTGCTTACATTTGTCAAAGTTATTTTTATTTATTTATTTTTTGCGGTGCAAAAGCTTACAGCACCTGGTATTCCCAGGCGGTCTCCCATCCAAGTACTAACCAGGCCCGACCCTGCTTAGCTTCCGAGATCGGACGAGATCGGGCGTTCTCAGGGTAGTATGGCCGTAAGCGAGAATTCCCTCCAAAATTTTGCATTTTATACATGTGGTCTTTATTGTGGCAAATACTTCAATCCAAAAATACGTAACTAGAATCTGAAACTATAACCACAGTCACAAATGTGTCACAACAATCTACAATGCATGATTGAAGTCACAGATATATGACAAATATCAGCAAATGTGTACAATGATTTGTTGGCACATACACATGGTTAAATGCGGACAAAAATCCGTAGATGGGCGACCTGTAAAAACGGGACCTTTTGATTGGCTGTGTTCTTACAGGTGACGTTTGCTACAGTCCTGCCGCGGACGACTCGCAAATGCGTGTGCTGATTTGCAAATGCGTGTCAGGAGACGTGTGTGGCTCCGTAGCTACACATTCGGACCACATGGGGGCACTAATATTATACCAGCCCCGTACCACCAATATATACACCAATAACTTGGGGGGGCGTTCACTGCTATCCACCCATGGTCATGTACCATTTATTTGACATTATTTAAATTAAATTGGAATAAATGGAAGAATAAAGTGGAACTAATAAAATAAGAACCAATGATATAACCAGTGAAGCTAAAAAAAATGAATGAAGCTTCTCCACACCTGCTAATTGCCACATTAACTATACTTCCCTTTATTGCATTCAGTAAACACCATTTTTTAAAATTGATTCATTAACTTTTTATTTAGTAAACACTCACTGCACCAACCCAACCGGACTGCATCGGGTCATATGTCTGCTACACCTGTAGACTCCGAGGGTACCCTTTTGGTCAATGTGTGGCTCCGGAGCCACAGTCAAGTCTCCAGACACGCATTTGCAAATTGCCACACGCATTTGCGAGTCGTCCACGGCGAGACTGTAGCAACACCCAAAGGCAAAGGACGCCGAATGTTGGCATTTTGTGCTCTCAGCCTGTCAGGCGAATATGTGGAAATTTATAAAAAAGCAGCTCGCATACTTGCTTACATTTGTCAAAGTTATTTTTATTTATTTATTTTTTGCGGTGCAAAAGCTTACAGCACCTGGTATTCCCAGGCGGTCTCCCATCCAAGTACTAACCAGGCCCGACCCTGCTTAGCTTCCGAGATCGGACGAGATCGGGCGTTCTCAGGGTAGTATGGCCGTAAGCGAGAATTCCCTCCAAAATTTTGCATTTTATACATGTGGTCTTTATTGTGGCAAATACTTCAATCCAAAAATACGTAACTAGAATCTGAAACTATAACCACAGTCACAAATGTGTCACAACAATCTACAATGCATGATTGAAGTCACAGATATATGACAAATATCAGCAAATGTGTACAATGATTTGTTGGCACATAAACATGGTTAAATGCGGACAAAAATCCGTAGATGGGCGACCTGTAAAAACGGGACCTTTTGATTGGCTGTGTTCTTACAGGTGACGTTTGCTACAGTCCTGCCGCGGACGACTCGCAAATGCGTGTGCTGATTTGCAAATGCGTGTCAGGAGACGTGTGTGGCTCCGTAGCTACACATTCGGACCACATGGGGGCACTAATATTATACCAGCCCCGTACCACCAATATATACACCAATAACTTGGGGGGGCGTTCACTGCTATCCACCCATGGTCATGTACCATTTATTTGACATTATTTAAATTAAATTGGAATAAATGGAAGAATAAAGTGGAACTAATAAAATAAGAACCAATGATATAACCAGTGAAGCTAAAAAAAATGAATGAAGCTTCTCCACACCTGCTAATTGCCACATTAACTATACTTCCCTTTATTGCATTCAGTAAACACCATTTTTTAAAATTGATTCATTAACTTTTTATTTAGTAAACACTCACTGCACCAACCCAACCGGACTGCATCGGGTCATATGTCTGCTACACCTGTAGACTCCGAGGGTACCCTTTTGGTCAATGTGTGGCTCCGGAGCCACAGTCAAGTCTCCAGACACGCATTTGCAAATTGCCACACGCATTTGCGAGTCGTCCACGGCGAGACTGTAGCAACACCCAAAGGCAGAGGACGCTGAATGTTGGCATTTTGTGCTCTCAGCCTGTCAGGCGAATATGTGGAAATTTATAAAAAAGCAGCTCGCATACTTGCTTACATTTGTCAAAGTTATTTTTATTTATTTATTTTTTGCGGTGCAAAAGCTTACAGCACCTGGTATTCCCAGGCGGTCTCCCATCCAAGTACTAACCAGGCCCGACCCTGCTTAGCTTCCGAGATCGGACGAGATCGGGCGTTCTCAGGGTAGTATGGCCGTAAGCGAGAATTCCCTCCAAAATTTTGCATTTTATACATGTGGTCTTTATTGTGGCAAATACTTCAATCCAAAAATACGTAACAAGAATCTGAAACTATAACCACAGTCACAAATGTGTCACAACAATCTACAATGCATGATTGAAGTCACAGATATATGACAAATATCAGCAAATGTGTACAATGATTTGTTGGCACATACACATGGTTAAATGCGGACAAAAATCCGTAGATGGGCGACCTGTAAAAACGGGACCTTTTGATTGGCTGTGTTCTTACAGGTGACGTTTGCTACAGTCCTGCCGCGGACGACTCGCAAATGCGTGTGCTGATTTGCAAATGCGTGTCAGGAGACGTGTGTGGCTCCGTAGCTACACATTCGGACCACATGGGGGCACTAATATTATACCAGCCCCGTACCACCAATATATACACCAATAACTTGGGGGGGCGTTCACTGCTATCCACCCATGGTCATGTACCATTTATTTGACATTATTTAAATTAAATTGGAATAAATGGAAGAATAAAGTGGAACTAATAAAATAAGAACCAATGATATAACCAGTGAAGCTAAAAAAAATGAATGAAGCTTCTCCACACCTGCTAATTGCGACATTAACTATACTTCCCTTTATTGCATTCAGTAAACACCATTTTTTAAAATTGATTCATTAACTTTTTATTTAGTAAACACTCACTGCACCAACCCAACCGGACTGCATCGGGTCATATGTCTGCTACACCTGTAGACTCCGAGGGTACCCTTTTGGTCAATGTGTGGCTCCGGAGCCACAGTCAAGTCTCCAGACACGCATTTGCAAATTGCCACACGCATTTGCGAGTCGTCCACGGCGAGACTGTAGCAACACCCAAAGGCAGAGGACGCTGAATGTTGGCATTTTGTGCTCTCAGCCTGTCAGGCGAATATGTGGAAATTTATAAAAAAGCAGCTCGCATACTTGCTTACATTTGTCAAAGTTATTTTTATTTATTTATTTTTTGCGGTGCAAAAGCTTACAGCACCTGGTATTCCCAGGCGGTCTCCCATCCAAGTACTAACCAGGCCCGACCCTGCTTAGCTTCCGAGATCGGACGAGATCGGGCGTTCTCAGGGTAGTATGGCCGTAAGCGAGAATTCCCTCCAAAATTTTGCATTTTATACATGTGGTTTTTATTGTGGCAAATACTTCAATCCAAAAATACGTAACTAGAATCTGAAACTATAACCACAGTCACAAATGTGTCACAACAATCTACAATGCATGATTGAAGTCACAGATATATGACAAATATCAGCAAATGTGTACAATGATTTGTTGGCACATACACATGGTTAAATGCGGACAAAAATCCGTAGATGGGCGACCTGTAAAAACGGGACCTTTTGATTGGCTGTGTTCTTACAGGTGACGTTTGCTACAGTCCTGCCGCGGACGACTCGCAAATGCGTGTGCGGATTTGCAAATGCGTGTCAGGAGACGTGTGTGGCTCCGTAGCTACACATTCGGACCACATGGGGGCACTAATATTATACCAGCCCCGTACCACCAATATATACACCAATAACTTGGGGGGGCGTTCACTGCTATCCACCCATGGTCATGTACCATTTATTTGACATTATTTAAATTAAATTGGAATAAATGGAAGAATAAAGTGGAACTAATAAAATAAGAACCAATGATATAACCAGTGAAGCTAAAAAAAATGAATGAAGCTTCTCCACACCTGCTAATTGCCACATTAACTATACTTCCCTTTATTGCATTCAGTAAACACCATTTTTTAAAATTGATTCATTAACTTTTTATTTAGTAAACACTCACTGCACCAACCCAACCGGACTGCATCGGGTCATATGTCTGCTACACCTGTAGACTCCGAGGGTACCCTTTTGGTCAATGTGTGGCTCCGGAGCCACAGTCAAGTCTCCAGACACGCATTTGCAAATTGCCACACGCATTTGCGAGTCGTCCACGGCGAGACTGTAGCAACACCCAAAGGCAGAGGACGCTGAATGTTGGCATTTTGTGCTCTCAGCCTGTCAGGCGAATATGTGGAAATTTATAAAAAAGCAGCTCGCATACTTGCTTACATTTGTCAAAGTTATTTTTATTTATTTATTTTTTGCGGTGCAAAAGCTTACAGCACCTGGTATTCCCAGGCGGTCTCCCATCCAAGTACTAACCAGGCCCGACCCTGCTTAGCTTCCGAGATCGGACGAGATCGGGCGTTCTCAGGGTAGTATGGCCGTAAGCGAGAATTCCCTCCAAAATTTTGCATTTTATACATGTGGTCTTTATTGTGGCAAATACTTCAATCCAAAAATACGTAACAAGAATCTGAAACTATAACCACAGTCACAAATGTGTCACAACAATCTACAATGCATGATTGAAGTCACAGATATATGACAAATATCAGCAAATGTGTACAATGATTTGTTGGCACATACACATGGTTAAATGCGGACAAAAATCCGTAGATGGGCGACCTGTAAAAACGGGACCTTTTGATTGGCTGTGTTCTTACAGGTGACGTTTGCTACAGTCCTGCCGCGGACGACTCGCAAATGCGTGTGCTGATTTGCAAATGCGTGTCAGGAGACGTGTGTGGCTCCGTAGCTACACATTCGGACCACATGGGGGCACTAATATTATACCAGCCCCGTACCACCAATATATACACCAATAACTTGGGGGGGCGTTCACTGCTATCCACCCATGGTCATGTACCATTTATTTGACATTATTTAAATTAAATTGGAATAAATGGAAGAATAAAGTGGAACTAATAAAATAAGAACCAATGATATAACCAGTGAAGCTAAAAAAAATGAATGAAGCTTCTCCACACCTGCTAATTGCGACATTAACTATACTTCCCTTTATTGCATTCAGTAAACACCATTTTTTAAAATTGATTCATTAACTTTTTATTTAGTAAACACTCACTGCACCAACCCAACCGGACTGCATCGGGTCATATGTCTGCTACACCTGTAGACTCCGAGGGTACCCTTTTGGTCAATGTGTGGCTCCGGAGCCACAGTCAAGTCTCCAGACACGCATTTGCAAATTGCCACACGCATTTGCGAGTCGTCCACGGCGAGACTGTAGCAACACCCAAAGGCAGAGGACGCTGAATGTTGGCATTTTGTGCTCTCAGCCTGTCAGGCGAATATGTGGAAATTTATAAAAAAGCAGCTCGCATACTTGCTTACATTTGTCAAAGTTATTTTTATTTATTTATTTTTTGCGGTGCAAAAGCTTACAGCACCTGGTATTCCCAGGCGGTCTCCCATCCAAGTACTAACCAGGCCCGACCCTGCTTAGCTTCCGAGATCGGACGAGATCGGGCGTTCTCAGGGTAGTATGGCCGTAAGCGAGAATTCCCTCCAAAATTTTGCATTTTATACATGTGGTCTTTATTGTGGCAAATACTTCAATCCAAAAATACGTAACAAGAATCTGAAACTATAACCACAGTCACAAATGTGTCACAACAATCTACAATGCATGATTGAAGTCACAGATATATGACAAATATCAGCAAATGTGTACAATGATTTGTTGGCACATACACATGGTTAAATGCGGACAAAAATCCGTAGATGGGCGACCTGTAAAAACGGGACCTTTTGATTGGCTGTGTTCTTACAGGTGACGTTTGCTACAGTCCTGCCGCGGACGACTCGCAAATGCGTGTGCTGATTTGCAAATGCGTGTCAGGAGACGTGTGTGGCTCCGTAGCTACACATTCGGACCACATGGGGGCACTAATATTATACCAGCCCCGTACCACCAATATATACACCAATAACTTGGGGGGGCGTTCACTGCTATCCACCCATGGTCATGTACCATTTATTTGACATTATTTAAATTAAATTGGAATAAATGGAAGAATAAAGTGGAACTAATAAAATAAGAACCAATGATATAACCAGTGAAGCTAAAAAAAATGAATGAAGCTTCTCCACACCTGCTAATTGCGACATTAACTATACTTCCCTTTATTGCATTCAGTAAACACCATTTTTTAAAATTGATTCATTAACTTTTTATTTAGTAAACACTCACTGCACCAACCCAACCGGACTGCATCGGGTCATATGTCTGCTACACCTGTAGACTCCGAGGGTACCCTTTTGGTCAATGTGTGGCTCCGGAGCCACAGTCAAGTCTCCAGACACGCATTTGCAAATTGCCACACGCATTTGCGAGTCGTCCACGGCGAGACTGTAGCAACACCCAAAGGCAGAGGACGCTGAATGTTGGCATTTTGTGCTCTCAGCCTGTCAGGCGAATATGTGGAAATTTATAAAAAAGCAGCTCGCATACTTGCTTACATTTGTCAAAGTTATTTTTATTTATTTATTTTTTGCGGTGCAAAAGCTTACAGCACCTGGTATTCCCAGGCGGTCTCCCATCCAAGTACTAACCAGGCCCGACCCTGCTTAGCTTCCGAGATCGGACGAGATCGGGCGTTCTCAGGGTAGTATGGCCGTAAGCGAGAATTCCCTCCAAAATTTTGCATTTTATACATGTGGTCTTTATTGTGGCAAATACTTCAATCCAAAAATACGTAACAAGAATCTGAAACTATAACCACAGTCACAAATGTGTCACAACAATCTACAATGCATGATTGAAGTCACAGATATATGACAAATATCAGCAAATGTGTACAATGATTTGTTGGCACATACACATGGTTAAATGCGGACAAAAATCCGTAGATGGGCGACCTGTAAAAACGGGACCTTTTGATTGGCTGTGTTCTTACAGGTGACGTTTGCTACAGTCCTGCCGCGGACGACTCGCAAATGCGTGTGCTGATTTGCAAATGCGTGTCAGGAGACGTGTGTGGCTCCGTAGCTACACATTCGGACCACATGGGGGCACTAATATTATACCAGCCCCGTACCACCAATATATACACCAATAACTTGGGGGGGCGTTCACTGCTATCCACCCATGGTCATGTACCATTTATTTGACATTATTTAAATTAAATTGGAATAAATGGAAGAATAAAGTGGAACTAATAAAATAAGAACCAATGATATAACCAGTGAAGCTAAAAAAAATGAATGAAGCTTCTCCACACCTGCTAATTGCGACATTAACTATACTTCCCTTTATTGCATTCAGTAAACACCATTTTTTAAAATTGATTCATTAACTTTTTATTTAGTAAACACTCACTGCACCAACCCAACCGGACTGCATCGGGTCATATGTCTGCTACACCTGTAGACTCCGAGGGTACCCTTTTGGTCAATGTGTGGCTCCGGAGCCACAGTCAAGTCTCCAGACACGCATTTGCAAATTGCCACACGCATTTGCGAGTCGTCCACGGCGAGACTGTAGCAACACCCAAAGGCAGAGGACGCTGAATGTTGGCATTTTGTGCTCTCAGCCTGTCAGGCGAATATGTGGAAATTTATAAAAAAGCAGCTCGCATACTTGCTTACATTTGTCAAAGTTATTTTTATTTATTTATTTTTTGCGGTGCAAAAGCTTACAGCACCTGGTATTCCCAGGCGGTCTCCCATCCAAGTACTAACCAGGCCCGACCCTGCTTAGCTTCCGAGATCGGACGAGATCGGGCGTTCTCAGGGTAGTATGGCCGTAAGCGAGAATTCCCTCCAAAATTTTGCATTTTATACATGTGGTCTTTATTGTGGCAAATACTTCAATCCAAAAATACGTAACTAGAATCTGAAACTATAACCACAGTCACAAATGTGTCACAACAATCTACAATGCATGATTGAAGTCACAGATATATGACAAATATCAGCAAATGTGTACAATGATTTGTTGGCACATACACATGGTTAAATGCGGACAAAAATCCGTAGATGGGCGACCTGTAAAAACGGGACCTTTTGATTGGCTGTGTTCTTACAGGTGACGTTTGCTACAGTCCTGCCGCGGACGACTCGCAAATGCGTGTGCTGATTTGCAAATGCGTGTCAGGAGACGTGTGTGGCTCCGTAGCTACACATTCGGACCACATGGGGGCACTAATATTATACCAGCCCCGTACCACCAATATATACACCAATAACTTGGGGGGGCGTTCACTGCTATCCACCCATGGTCATGTACCATTTATTTGACATTATTTAAATTAAATTGGAATAAATGGAAGAATAAAGTGGAACTAATAAAATAAGAACCAATGATATAACCAGTGAAGCTAAAAAAAATGAATGAAGCTTCTCCACACCTGCTAATTGCCACATTAACTATACTTCCCTTTATTGCATTCAGTAAACACCATTTTTTAAAATTGATTCATTAACTTTTTATTTAGTAAACACTCACTGCACCAACCCAACCGGACTGCATCGGGTCATATGTCTGCTACACCTGTAGACTCCGAGGGTACCCTTTTGGTCAATGTGTGGCTCCGGAGCCACAGTCAAGTCTCCAGACACGCATTTGCAAATTGCCACACGCATTTGCGAGTCGTCCACGGCGAGACTGTAGCAACACCCAAAGGCAGAGGACGCCGAATGTTGGCATTTTGTGCTCTCAGCCTGTCAGGCGAATATGTGGAAATTTATAAAAAAGCAGCTCGCATACTTGCTTACATTTGTCAAAGTTATTTTTATTTATTTATTTTTTGCGGTGCAAAAGCTTACAGCACCTGGTATTCCCAGGCGGTCTCCCATCCAAGTACTAACCAGGCCCGACCCTGCTTAGCTTCCGAGATCGGACGAGATCGGGCGTTCTCAGGGTAGTATGGCCGTAAGCGAGAATTCCCTCCAACATTTTGCATTTTATACATGTGGTCTTTATTGTGGCAAATACTTCAATCCAAAAATACGTAACAAGAATCTGAAACTATAACCACAGTCACAAATGTGTCACAACAATCTACAATGCATGATTGAAGTCACAGATATATGACAAATATCAGCAAATGTGTACAATGATTTGTTGGCACATACACATGGTTAAATGCGGACAAAAATCCGTAGATGGGCGACCTGTAAAAACGGGACCTTTTGATTGGCTGTGTTCTTACAGGTGACGTTTGCTACAGTCCTGCCGCGGACGACTCGCAAATGCGTGTGCTGATTTGCAAATGCGTGTCAGGAGACGTGTGTGGCTCCGTAGCTACACATTCGGACCACATGGGGGCACTAATATTATACCAGCCCCGTACCACCAATATATACACCAATAACTTGGGGGGGCGTTCACTGCTATCCACCCATGGTCATGTACCATTTATTTGACATTATTTAAATTAAATTGGAATAAATGGAAGAATAAAGTGGAACTAATAAAATAAGAACCAATGATATAACCAGTGAAGCTAAAAAAAATGAATGAAGCTTCTCCACACCTGCTAATTGCCACATTAACTATACTTCCCTTTATTGCATTCAGTAAACACCATTTTTTAAAATTGATTCATTAACTTTTTATTTAGTAAACACTCACTGCACCAACCCAACCGGACTGCATCGGGTCATATGTCTGCTACACCTGTAGACTCCGAGGGTACCATTTTGGTCAATGTGTGGCTCCGGAGCCACAGTCAAGTCTCCAGACACGCATTTGCAAATTGCCACACGCATTTGCGAGTCGTCCACGGCGAGACTGTAGCAACACCCAAAGGCAGAGGACGCTGAATGTTGGCATTTTGTGCTCTCAGCCTGTCAGGCGAATATGTGGAAATTTATAAAAAAGCAGCTCGCATACTTGCTTACATTTGTCAAAGTTATTTTTATTTATTTATTTTTTGCGGTGCAAAAGCTTACAGCACCTGGTATTCCCAGGCGGTCTCCCATCCAAGTACTAACCAGGCCCGACCCTGCTTAGCTTCCGAGATCGGACGAGATCGGGCGTTCTCAGGGTAGTATGGCCGTAAGCGAGAATTCCCTCCAAAATTTTGCATTTTATACATGTGGTCTTTATTGTGGCAAATACTTCAATCCAAAAATACGTAACTAGAATCTGAAACTATAACCACAGTCACAAATGTGTCACAACAATCTACAATGCATGATTGAAGTCACAGATATATGACAAATATCAGCAAATGTGTACAATGATTTGTTGGCACATACACATGGTTAAATGCGGACAAAAATCCGTAGATGGGCGACCTGTAAAAACGGGACCTTTTGATTGGCTGTGTTCTTACAGGTGACGTTTGCTACAGTCCTGCCGCGGACGACTCGCAAATGCGTGTGCTGATTTGCAAATGCGTGTCAGGAGACGTGTGTGGCTCCGTAGCTACACATTCGGACCACATGGGGGCACTAATATTATACCAGCCCCGTACCACCAATATATACACCAATAACTTGGGGGGGCGTTCACTGCTATCCACCCATGGTCATGTACCATTTATTTGACATTATTTAAATTAAATTGGAATAAATGGAAGAATAAAGTGGAACTAATAAAATAAGAACCAATGATATAACCAGTGAAGCTAAAAAAAATGAATGAAGCTTCTCCACACCTGCTAATTGCCACATTAACTATACTTCCCTTTATTGCATTCAGTAAACACCATTTTTTAAAATTGATTCATTAACTTTTTATTTAGTAAACACTCACTGCACCAACCCAACCGGACTGCATCGGGTCATATGTCTGCTACACCTGTAGACTCCGAGGGTACCCTTTTGGTCAATGTGTGGCTCCGGAGCCACAGTCAAGTCTCCAGACACGCATTTGCAAATTGCCACACGCATTTGCGAGTCGTCCACGGCGAGACTGTAGCAACACCCAAAGGCAGAGGACGCCGAATGTTGGCATTTTGTGCTCTCAGCCTGTCAGGCGAATATGTGGAAATTTATAAAAAAGCAGCTCGCATACTTGCTTACATTTGTCAAAGTTATTTTTATTTATTTATTTTTTGCGGTGCAAAAGCTTACAGCACCTGGTATTCCCAGGCGGTCTCCCATCCAAGTACTAACCAGGCCCGACCCTGCTTAGCTTCCGAGATCGGACGAGATCGGGCGTTCTCAGGGTAGTATGGCCGTAAGCGAGAATTCCCTCCAACATTTTGCATTTTATACATGTGGTCTTTATTGTGGCAAATACTTCAATCCAAAAATACGTAACAAGAATCTGAAACTATAACCACAGTCACAAATGTGTCACAACAATCTACAATGCATGATTGAAGTCACAGATATATGACAAATATCAGCAAATGTGTACAATGATTTGTTGGCACATACACATGGTTAAATGCGGACAAAAATCCGTAGATGGGCGACCTGTAAAAACGGGACCTTTTGATTGGCTGTGTTCTTACAGGTGACGTTTGCTACAGTCCTGCCGCGGACGACTCGCAAATGCGTGTGCTGATTTGCAAATGCGTGTCAGGAGACGTGTGTGGCTCCGTAGCTACACATTCGGACCACATGGGGGCACTAATATTATACCAGCCCCGTACCACCAATATATACACCAATAACTTGGGGGGGCGTTCACTGCTATCCACCCATGGTCATGTACCATTTATTTGACATTATTTAAATTAAATTGGAATAAATGGAAGAATAAAGTGGAACTAATAAAATAAGAACCAATGATATAACCAGTGAAGCTAAAAAAAATGAATGAAGCTTCTCCACACCTGCTAATTGCGACATTAACTATACTTCCCTTTATTGCATTCAGTAAACACCATTTTTTAAAATTGATTCATTAACTTTTTATTTAGTAAACACTCACTGCACCAACCCAACCGGACTGCATCGGGTCATATGTCTGCTACACCTGTAGACTCCGAGGGTACCATTTTGGTCAATGTGTGGCTCCGGAGCCACAGTCAAGTCTCCAGACACGCATTTGCAAATTGCCACACGCATTTGCGAGTCGTCCACGGCGAGACTGTAGCAACACCCAAAGGCAGAGGACGCTGAATGTTGGCATTTTGTGCTCTCAGCCTGTCAGGCGAATATGTGGAAATTTATAAAAAAAGCAGCTCGTATACTTGCTTACATTTGTCAAAGTTATTTTTATTTATTTATTTTTTGCGGTGCAAAAGCTTACAGCACCTGGTATTCCCAGGCGGTCTCCCATCCAAGTACTAACCAGGCCCGACCCTGCTTAGCTTCCGAGATCGGACGAGATCGGGCGTTCTCAGGGTAGTATGGCCGTAAGCGAGAATTCCCTCCAAAATTTTGCATTTTATACATGTGGTCTTTATTGTGGCAAATACTTCAATCCAAAAATACGTAACAAGAATCTGAAACTATAACCACAGTCACATATGTGTCACAACAATCTACAATGCATGATTGAAGTCACAGATATATGACAAATATCAGCAAATGTGTACAATGATTTGTTGGCACATACACATGGTTAAATGCGGACAAAAATCCGTAGATGGGCGACCTGTAAAAACGGGACCTTTTGATTGGCTGTGTTCTTACAGGTGACGTTTGCTACAGTCCTGCCGCGGACGACTCGCAAATGCGTGTGCTGATTTGCAAATGCGTGTCAGGAGACGTGTGTGGCTCCGTAGCTACACATTCGGACCACATGGGGGCACTAATATTATACCAGCCCCGTACCACCAATATATACACCAATAACTTGGGGGGGCGTTCACTGCTATCCACCCATGGTCATGTACCATTTATTTGACATTATTTAAATTAAATTGGAATAAATGGAAGAATAAAGTGGAACTAATAAAATAAGAACCAATGATATAACCAGTGAAGCTAAAAAAAATGAATGAAGCTTCTCCACACCTGCTAATTGCGACATTAACTATACTTCCCTTTATTGCATTCAGTAAACACCATTTTTTAAAATTGATTCATTAACTTTTTATTTAGTAAACACTCACTGCACCAACCCAACCGGACTGCATCGGGTCATATGTCTGCTACACCTGTAGACTCCGAGGGTACCATTTTGGTCAATGTGTGGCTCCGGAGCCACAGTCAAGTCTCCAGACACGCATTTGCAAATTGCCACACGCATTTGCGAGTCGTCCACGGCGAGACTGTAGCAACACCCAAAGGCAGAGGACGCTGAATGTTGGCATTTTGTGCTCTCAGCCTGTCAGGCGAATATGTGGAAATTTATAAAAAAGCAGCTCGCATACTTGCTTACATTTGTCAAAGTTATTTTTATTTATTTATTTTTTGCGGTGCAAAAGCTTACAGCACCTGGTATTCCCAGGCGGTCTCCCATCCAAGTACTAACCAGGCCCGACCCTGCTTAGCTTCCGAGATCGGACGAGATCGGGCGTTCTCAGGGTAGTATGGCCGTAAGCGAGAATTCCCTCCAAAATTTTGCATTTTATACATGTGGTCTATATTGTGGCAAATACTTCAATCCAAAAATACGTAACTAGAATCTGAAACTATAACCACAGTCACAAATGTGTCACAACAATCTACAATGCATGATTGAAGTCACAGATATATGACAAATATCAGCAAATGTGTACAATGATTTGTTGGCACATACACATGGTTAAATGCGGACAAAAATCCGTAGATGGGCGACCTGTAAAAACGGGACCTTTTGATTGGCTGTGTTCTTACAGGTGACGTTTGCTACAGTCCTGCCGCGGACGACTCGCAAATGCGTGTGCTGATTTGCAAATGCGTGTCAGGAGACGTGTGTGGCTCCGTAGCTACACATTCGGACCACATGGGGGCACTAATATTATACCAGCCCCGTACCACCAATATATACACCAATAACTTGGGGGGGCGTTCACTGCTATCCACCCATGGTCATGTACCATTTATTTGACATTATTTAAATTAAATTGGAATAAATGGAAGAATAAAGTGGAACTAATAAAATAAGAACCAATGATATAACCAGTGAAGCTAAAAAAAATGAATGAAGCTTCTCCACACCTGCTAATTGCCACATTAACTATACTTCCCTTTATTGCATTCAGTAAACACCATTTTTTAAAATTGATTCATTAACTTTTTATTTAGTAAACACTCACTGCACCAACCCAACCGGACTGCATCGGGTCATATGTCTGCTACACCTGTAGACTCCGAGGGTACCCTTTTGGTCAATGTGTGGCTCCGGAGCCACAGTCAAGTCTCCAGACACGCATTTGCAAATTGCCACACGCATTTGCGAGTCGTCCACGGCGAGACTGTAGCAACACCCAAAGGCAGAGGACGCTGAATGTTGGCATTTTGTGCTCTCAGCCTGTCAGGCGAATATGTGGAAATTTATAAAAAAGCAGCTCGCATACTTGCTTACATTTGTCAAAGTTATTTTTATTTATTTATTTTTTTCGGTGCAAAAGCTTACAGCACCTGGTATTCCCAGGCGGTCTCCCATCCAAGTACTAACCAGGCCCGACCCTGCTTAGCTTCCGAGATCGGACGAGATCGGGCGTTCTCAGGGTAGTATGGCCGTAAGCGAGAATTCCCTCCAAAATTTTGCATTTTATACATGTGGTCTTTATTGTGGCAAATACTTCAATCCAAAAATACGTAACTAGAATCTGAAACTATAACCACAGTCACAAATGTGTCACAACAATCTACAATGCATGATTGAAGTCACAGATATATGACAAATATCAGCAAATGTGTACAATGATTTGTTGGCACATACACATGGTTAAATGCGGACAAAAATCCGTAGATGGGCGACCTGTAAAAACGGGACCTTTTGATTGGCTGTGTTCTTACAGGTGACGTTTGCTACAGTCCTGCCGCGGACGACTCGCAAATGCGTGTGCTGATTTGCAAATGCGTGTCAGGAGACGTGTGTGGCTCCGTAGCTACACATTCGGACCACATGGGGGCACTAATATTATACCAGCCCCGTACCACCAATATATACACCAATAACTTGGGGGGGCGTTCACTGCTATCCACCCATGGTCATGTACCATTTATTTGACATTATTTAAATTAAATTGGAATAAATGGAAGAATAAAGTGGAACTAATAAAATAAGAACCAATGATATAACCAGTGAAGCTAAAAAAAATGAATGAAGCTTCTCCACACCTGCTAATTGCGACATTAACTATACTTCCCTTTATTGCATTCAGTAAACACCATTTTTTAAAATTGATTCATTAACTTTTTATTTAGTAAACACTCACTGCACCAACCCAACCGGACTGCATCGGGTCATATGTCTGCTACACCTGTAGACTCCGAGGGTACCCTTTTGGTCAATGTGTGGCTCCGGAGCCACAGTCAAGTCTCCAGACACGCATTTGCAAATTGCCACACGCATTTGCGAGTCGTCCACGGCGAGACTGTAGCAACACCCAAAGGCAGAGGACGCCGAATGTTGGCATTTTGTGCTCTCAGCCTGTCAGGCGAATATGTGGAAATTTATAAAAAAGCAGCTCGCATACTTGCTTACATTTGTCAAAGTTATTTTTATTTATTTATTTTTTGCGGTGCAAAAGCTTACAGCACCTGGTATTCCCAGGCGGTCTCCCATCCAAGTACTAACCAGGCCCGACCCTGCTTAGCTTCCGAGATCGGACGAGATCGGGCGTTCTCAGGGTAGTATGGCCGTAAGCGAGAATTCCCTCCAACATTTTGCATTTTATACATGTGGTCTTTATTGTGGCAAATACTTCAATCCAAAAATACGTAACAAGAATCAGAAACTATAACCACAGTCACAAATGTGTCACAACAATCTACAATGCATGATTGAAGTCACAGATATATGACAAATATCAGCAAATGTGTACAATGATTTGTTGGCACATACACATGGTTAAATGCGGACAAAAATCCGTAGATGGGCGACCTGTAAAAACGGGACCTTTTGATTGGCTGTGTTCTTACAGGTGACGTTTGCTACAGTCCTGCCGCGGACGACTCGCAAATGCGTGTGCTGATTTGCAAATGCGTGTCAGGAGACGTGTGTGGCTCCGTAGCTACACATTCGGACCACATGGGGGCACTAATATTATACCAGCCCCGTACCACCAATATATACACCAATAACTTGGGGGGGCGTTCACTGCTATCCACCCATGGTCATGTACCATTTATTTGACATTATTTAAATTAAATTGGAATAAATGGAAGAATAAAGTGGAACTAATAAAATAAGAACCAATGATATAACCAGTGAAGCTAAAAAAAATGAATGAAGCTTCTCCACACCTGCTAATTGCCACATTAACTATACTTCCCTTTATTGCATTCAGTAAACACCATTTTTTAAAATTGATTCATTAACTTTTTATTTAGTAAACACTCACTGCACCAACCCAACCGGACTGCATCGGGTCATATGTCTGCTACACCTGTAGACTCCGAGGGTACCCTTTTGGTCAATGTGTGGCTCCGGAGCCACAGTCAAGTCTCCAGACACGCATTTGCAAATTGCCACACGCATTTGCGAGTCGTCCACGGCGAGACTGTAGCAACACCCAAAGGCAGAGGACGCTGAATGTTGGCATTTTGTGCTCTCAGCCTGTCAGGCGAATATGTGGAAATTTATAAAAAAGCAGCTCGCATACTTGCTTACATTTGTCAAAGTTATTTTTATTTATTTATTTTTTGCGGTGCAAAAGCTTACAGCACCTGGTATTCCCAGGCGGTCTCCCATCCAAGTACTAACCAGGCCCGACCCTGCTTAGCTTCCGAGATCGGACGAGATCGGGCGTTCTCAGGGTAGTATGGCCGTAAGCGAGAATTCCCTCCAAAATTTTGCATTTTATACATGTGGTCTTTATTGTGGCAAATACTTCAATCCAAAAATACGTAACTAGAATCTGAAACTATAACCACAGTCACAAATGTGTCACAACAATCTACAATGCATGATTGAAGTCACAGATATATGACAAATATCAGCAAATGTGTACAATGATTTGTTGGCACATACACATGGTTAAATGCGGACAAAAATCCGTAGATGGGCGACCTGTAAAAACGGGACCTTTTGATTGGCTGTGTTCTTACAGGTGACGTTTGCTACAGTCCTGCCGCGGACGACTCGCAAATGCGTGTGCTGATTTGCAAATGCGTGTCAGGAGACGTGTGTGGCTCCGTAGCTACACATTCGGACCACATGGGAAAACTAATATTATACCAGCCCCGTACCACCAATATATACACCAATAACTTGGGGGGGCGTTCACTGCTATCCACCCATGGTCATGTACCATTTATTTGACATTATTTAAATTAAATTGGAATAAATGGAAGAATAAAGTGGAACTAATAAAATAAGAACCAATGATATAACCAGTGAAGCTAAAAAAAATGAATGAAGCTTCTCCACACCTGCTAATTGCGACATTAACTATACTTCCCTTTATTGCATTCAGTAAACACCATTTTTTAAAATTGATTCATTAACTTTTTATTTAGTAAACACTCACTGCACCAACCCAACCGGACTGCATCGGGTCATATGTCTGCTACACCTGTAGACTCCGAGGGTACCATTTTGGTCAATGTGTGGCTCCGGAGCCACAGTCAAGTCTCCAGACACGCATTTGCAAATTGCCACACGCATTTGCGAGTCGTCCACGGCGAGACTGTAGCAACACCCAAAGGCAGAGGACGCTGAATGTTGGCATTTTGTGCTCTCAGCCTGTCAGGCGAATATGTGGAAATTTATAAAAAAGCAGCTCGCATACTTGCTTACATTTGTCAAAGTTATTTTTATTTATTTATTTTTTGCGGTGCAAAAGCTTACAGCACCTGGTATTCCCAGGCGGTCTCCCATCCAAGTACTAACCAGGCCCGACCCTGCTTAGCTTCCGAGATCGGACGAGATCGGGCGTTCTCAGGGTAGTATGGCCGTAAGCGAGAATTCCCTCCAACATTTTGCATTTTATACATGTGGTCTTTATTGTGGCAAATACTTCAATCCAAAAATACGTAACAAGAATCTGAAACTATAACCACAGTCACAAATGTGTCACAACAATCTACAATGCATGATTGAAGTCACAGATATATGACAAATATCAGCAAATGTGTACAATGATTTGTTGGCACATACACATGGTTAAATGCGGACAAAAATCCGTAGATGGGCGACCTGTAAAAACGGGACCTTTTGATTGGCTGTGTTCTTACAGGTGACGTTTGCTACAGTCCTGCCGCGGACGACTCGCAAATGCGTGTGCTGATTTGCAAATGCGTGTCAGGAGACGTGTGTGGCTCCGTAGCTACACATTCGGACCACATGGGGGCACTAATATTATACCAGCCCCGTACCACCAATATATACACCAATAACTTGGGGGGGCGTTCACTGCTATCCACCCATGGTCATGTACCATTTATTTGACATTATTTAAATTAAATTGGAATAAATGGAAGAATAAAGTGGAACTAATAAAATAAGAACCAATGATATAACCAGTGAAGCTAAAAAAAATGAATGAAGCTTCTCCACACCTGCTAATTGCGACATTAACTATACTTCCCTTTATTGCATTCAGTAAACACCATTTTTTAAAATTGATTCATTAACTTTTTATTTAGTAAACACTCACTGCACCAACCCAACCGGACTGCATCGGGTCATATGTCTGCTACACCTGTAGACTCCGAGGGTACCCTTTTGGTCAATGTGTGGCTCCGGAGCCACAGTCAAGTCTCCAGACACGCATTTGCAAATTGCCACACGCATTTGCGAGTCGTCCACGGCGAGACTGTAGCAACACCCAAAGGCAGAGGACGCTGAATGTTGGCATTTTGTGCTCTCAGCCTGTCAGGCGAATATGTGGAAATTTATAAAAAAGCAGCTCGCATACTTGCTTACATTTGTCAAAGTTATTTTTATTTATTTATTTTTTGCGGTGCAAAAGCTTACAGCACCTGGTATTCCCAGGCGGTCTCCCATCCAAGTACTAACCAGGCCCGACCCTGCTTAGCTTCCGAGATCGGACGAGATCGGGCGTTCTCAGGGTAGTATGGCCGTAAGCGAGAATTCCCTCCAAAATTTTGCATTTTATACATGTGGTCTTTATTGTGGCAAATACTTCAATCCAAAAATACGTAACTAGAATCTGAAACTATAACCACAGTCACAAATGTGTCACAACAATCTACAATGCATGATTGAAGTCACAGATATATGACAAATATCAGCAAATGTGTACAATGATTTGTTGGCACATACACATGGTTAAATGCGGACAAAAATCCGTAGATGGGCGACCTGTAAAAACGGGACCTTTTGATTGGCTGTGTTCTTACAGGTGACGTTTGCTACAGTCCTGCCGCGGACGACTCGCAAATGCGTGTGCTGATTTGCAAATGCGTGTCAGGAGACGTGTGTGGCTCCGTAGCTACACATTCGGACCACATGGGGGCACTAATATTATACCAGCCCCGTACCACCAATATATACACCAATAACTTGGGGGGGCGTTCACTGCTATCCACCCATGGTCATGTACCATTTATTTGACATTATTTAAATTAAATTGGAATAAATGGAAGAATAAAGTGGAACTAATAAAATAAGAACCAATGATATAACCAGTGAAGCTAAAAAAAATGAATGAAGCTTCTCCACACCTGCTAATTGCGACATTAACTATACTTCCCTTTATTGCATTCAGTAAACACCATTTTTTAAAATTGATTCATTAACTTTTTATTTAGTAAACACTCACTGCACCAACCCAACCGGACTGCATCGGGTCATATGTCTGCTACACCTGTAGACTCCGAGGGTACCCTTTTGGTCAATGTGTGGCTCCGGAGCCACAGTCAAGTCTCCAGACACGCATTTGCAAATTGCCACACGCATTTGCGAGTCGTCCACGGCGAGACTGTAGCAACACCCAAAGGCAGAGGACGCTGAATGTTGGCATTTTGTGCTCTCAGCCTGTCAGGCGAATATGTGGAAATTTATAAAAAAGCAGCTCGCATACTTGCTTACATTTGTCAAAGTTATTTTTATTTATTTATTTTTTGCGGTGCAAAAGCTTACAGCACCTGGTATTCCCAGGCGGTCTCCCATCCAAGTACTAACCAGGCCCGACCCTGCTTAGCTTCCGAGATCGGACGAGATCGGGCGTTCTCAGGGTAGTATGGCCGTAAGCGAGAATTCCCTCCAAAATTTTGCATTTTATACATGTGGTCTTTATTGTGGCAAATACTTCAATCCAAAAATACGTAACTAGAATCTGAAACTATAACCACAGTCACAAATGTGTCACAACAATCTACAATGCATGATTGAAGTCACAGATATATGACAAATATCAGCAAATGTGTACAATGATTTGTTGGCACATACACATGGTTAAATGCGGACAAAAATCCGTAGATGGGCGACCTGTAAAAACGGGACCTTTTGATTGGCTGTGTTCTTACAGGTGACGTTTGCTACAGTCCTGCCGCGGACGACTCGCAAATGCGTGTGCTGATTTGCAAATGCGTGTCAGGAGACGTGTGTGGCTCCGTAGCTACACATTCGGACCACATGGGGGCACTAATATTATACCAGCCCCGTACCACCAATATATACACCAATAACTTGGGGGGGCGTTCACTGCTATCCACCCATGGTCATGTACCATTTATTTGACATTATTTAAATTAAATTGGAATAAATGGAAGAATAAAGTGGAACTAATAAAATAAGAACCAATGATATAACCAGTGAAGCTAAAAAAAATGAATGAAGCTTCTCCACACCTGCTAATTGCGACATTAACTATACTTCCCTTTATTGCATTCAGTAAACACCATTTTTTAAAATTGATTCATTAACTTTTTATTTAGTAAACACTCACTGCACCAACCCAACCGGACTGCATCGGGTCATATGTCTGCTACACCTGTAGACTCCGAGGGTACCCTTTTGGTCAATGTGTGGCTCCGGAGCCACAGTCAAGTCTCCAGACACGCATTTGCAAATTGCCACACGCATTTGCGAGTCGTCCACGGCGAGACTGTAGCAACACCCAAAGGCAGAGGACGCCGAATGTTGGCATTTTGTGCTCTCAGCCTGTCAGGCGAATATGTGGAAATTTATAAAAAAGCAGCTCGCATACTTGCTTACATTTGTCAAAGTTATTTTTATTTATTTATTTTTTGCGGTGCAAAAGCTTACAGCACCTGGTATTCCCAGGCGGTCTCCCATCCAAGTACTAACCAGGCCCGACCCTGCTTAGCTTCCGAGATCGGACGAGATCGGGCGTTCTCAGGGTAGTATGGCCGTAAGCGAGAATTCCCTCCAACATTTTGCATTTTATACATGTGGTCTTTATTGTGGCAAATACTTCAATCCAAAAATACGTAACAAGAATCAGAAACTATAACCACAGTCACAAATGTGTCACAACAATCTACAATGCATGATTGAAGTCACAGATATATGACAAATATCAGCAAATGTGTACAATGATTTGTTGGCACATACACATGGTTAAATGCGGACAAAAATCCGTAGATGGGCGACCTGTAAAAACGGGACCTTTTGATTGGCTGTGTTCTTACAGGTGACGTTTGCTACAGTCCTGCCGCGGACGACTCGCAAATGCGTGTGCTGATTTGCAAATGCGTGTCAGGAGACGTGTGTGGCTCCGTAGCTACACATTCGGACCACATGGGGGCACTAATATTATACCAGCCCCGTACCACCAATATATACACCAATAACTTGGGGGGGCGTTCACTGCTATCCACCCATGGTCATGTACCATTTATTTGACATTATTTAAATTAAATTGGAATAAATGGAAGAATAAAGTGGAACTAATAAAATAAGAACCAATGATATAACCAGTGAAGCTAAAAAAAATGAATGAAGCTTCTCCACACCTGCTAATTGCCACATTAACTATACTTCCCTTTATTGCATTCAGTAAACACCATTTTTTAAAATTGATTCATTAACTTTTTATTTAGTAAACACTCACTGCACCAACCCAACCGGACTGCATCGGGTCATATGTCTGCTACACCTGTAGACTCCGAGGGTACCCTTTTGGTCAATGTGTGGCTCCGGAGCCACAGTCAAGTCTCCAGACACGCATTTGCAAATTGCCACACGCATTTGCGAGTCGTCCACGGCGAGACTGTAGCAACACCCAAAGGCAGAGGACGCTGAATGTTGGCATTTTGTGCTCTCAGCCTGTCAGGCGAATATGTGGAAATTTATAAAAAAGCAGCTCGCATACTTGCTTACATTTGTCAAAGTTATTTTTATTTATTTATTTTTTGCGGTGCAAAAGCTTACAGCACCTGGTATTCCCAGGCGGTCTCCCATCCAAGTACTAACCAGGCCCGACCCTGCTTAGCTTCCGAGATCGGACGAGATCGGGCGTTCTCAGGGTAGTATGGCCGTAAGCGAGAATTCCCTCCAAAATTTTGCATTTTATACATGTGGTCTTTATTGTGGCAAATACTTCAATCCAAAAATACGTAACTAGAATCTGAAACTATAACCACAGTCACAAATGTGTCACAACAATCTACAATGCATGATTGAAGTCACAGATATATGACAAATATCAGCAAATGTGTACAATGATTTGTTGGCACATACACATGGTTAAATGCGGACAAAAATCCGTAGATGGGCGACCTGTAAAAACGGGACCTTTTGATTGGCTGTGTTCTTACAGGTGACGTTTGCTACAGTCCTGCCGCGGACGACTCGCAAATGCGTGTGCTGATTTGCAAATGCGTGTCAGGAGACGTGTGTGGCTCCGTAGCTACACATTCGGACCACATGGGGGCACTAATATTATACCAGCCCCGTACCACCAATATATACACCAATAACTTGGGGGGGCGTTCACTGCTATCCACCCATGGTCATGTACCATTTATTTGACATTATTTAAATTAAATTGGAATAAATGGAAGAATAAAGTGGAACTAATAAAATAAGAACCAATGATATAACCAGTGAAGCTAAAAAAAATGAATGAAGCTTCTCCACACCTGCTAATTGCGACATTAACTATACTTCCCTTTATTGCATTCAGTAAACACCATTTTTTAAAATTGATTCATTAACTTTTTATTTAGTAAACACTCACTGCACCAACCCAACCGGACTGCATCGGGTCATATGTCTGCTACACCTGTAGACTCCGAGGGTACCCTTTTGGTCAATGTGTGGCTCCGGAGCCACAGTCAAGTCTCCAGACACGCATTTGCAAATTGCCACACGCATTTGCGAGTCGTCCACGGCGAGACTGTAGCAACACCCAAAGGCAGAGGACGCTGAATGTTGGCATTTTGTGCTCTCAGCCTGTCAGGCGAATATGTGGAAATTTATAAAAAAGCAGCTCGCATACTTGCTTACATTTGTCAAAGTTATTTTTATTTATTTATTTTTTGCGGTGCAAAAGCTTACAGCACCTGGTATTCCCAGGCGGTCTCCCATCCAAGTACTAACCAGGCCCGACCCTGCTTAGCTTCCGAGATCGGACGAGATCGGGCGTTCTCAGGGTAGTATGGCCGTAAGCGAGAATTCCCTCCAAAATTTTGCATTTTATACATGTGGTCTTTATTGTGGCAAATACTTCAATCCAAAAATACGTAACTAGAATCTGAAACTATAACCACAGTCACAAATGTGTCACAACAATCTACAATGCATGATTGAAGTCACAGATATATGACAAATATCAGCAAATGTGTACAATGATTTGTTGGCACATACACATGGTTAAATGCGGACAAAAATCCGTAGATGGGCGACCTGTAAAAACGGGACCTTTTGATTGGCTGTGTTCTTACAGGTGACGTTTGCTACAGTCCTGCCGCGGACGACTCGCAAATGCGTGTGCTGATTTGCAAATGCGTGTCAGGAGACGTGTGTGGCTCCGTAGCTACACATTCGGACCACATGGGGGCACTAATATTATACCAGCCCCGTACCACCAATATATACACCAATAACTTGGGGGGGCGTTCACTGCTATCCACCCATGGTCATGTACCATTTATTTGACATTATTTAAATTAAATTGGAATAAATGGAAGAATAAAGTGGAACTAATAAAATAAGAACCAATGATATAACCAGTGAAGCTAAAAAAAATGAATGAAGCTTCTCCACACCTGCTAATTGCGACATTAACTATACTTCCCTTTATTGCATTCAGTAAACACCATTTTTTAAAATTGATTCATTAACTTTTTATTTAGTAAACACTCACTGCACCAACCCAACCGGACTGCATCGGGTCATATGTCTGCTACACCTGTAGACTCCGAGGGTACCCTTTTGGTCAATGTGTGGCTCCGGAGCCACAGTCAAGTCTCCAGACACGCATTTGCAAATTGCCACACGCATTTGCGAGTCGTCCACGGCGAGACTGTAGCAACACCCAAAGGCAGAGGACGCTGAATGTTGGCATTTTGTGCTCTCAGCCTGTCAGGCGAATATGTGGAAATTTATAAAAAAGCAGCTCGCATACTTGCTTACATTTGTCAAAGTTATTTTTATTTATTTATTTTTTGCGGTGCAAAAGCTTACAGCACCTGGTATTCCCAGGCGGTCTCCCATCCAAGTACTAACCAGGCCCGACCCTGCTTAGCTTCCGAGATCGGACGAGATCGGGCGTTCTCAGGGTAGTATGGCCGTAAGCGAGAATTCCCTCCAAAATTTTGCATTTTATACATGTGGTCTTTATTGTGGCAAATACTTCAATCCAAAAATACGTAACTAGAATCTGAAACTATAACCACAGTCACAAATGTGTCACAACAATCTACAATGCATGATTGAAGTCACAGATATATGACAAATATCAGCAAATGTGTACAATGATTTGTTGGCACATACACATGGTTAAATGCGGACAAAAATCCGTAGATGGGCGACCTGTAAAAACGGGACCTTTTGATTGGCTGTGTTCTTACAGGTGACGTTTGCTACAGTCCTGCCGCGGACGACTCGCAAATGCGTGTGCTGATTTGCAAATGCGTGTCAGGAGACGTGTGTGGCTCCGTAGCTACACATTCGGACCACATGGGGGCACTAATATTATACCAGCCCCGTACCACCAATATATACACCAATAACTTGGGGGGGCGTTCACTGCTATCCACCCATGGTCATGTACCATTTATTTGACATTATTTAAATTAAATTGGAATAAATGGAAGAATAAAGTGGAACTAATAAAATAAGAACCAATGATATAACCAGTGAAGCTAAAAAAAATGAATGAAGCTTCTCCACACCTGCTAATTGCGACATTAACTATACTTCCCTTTATTGCATTCAGTAAACACCATTTTTTAAAATTGATTCATTAACTTTTTATTTAGTAAACACTCACTGCACCAACCCAACCGGACTGCATCGGGTCATATGTCTGCTACACCTGTAGACTCCGAGGGTACCCTTTTGGTCAATGTGTGGCTCCGGAGCCACAGTCAAGTCTCCAGACACGCATTTGCAAATTGCCACACGCATTTGCGAGTCGTCCACGGCGAGACTGTAGCAACACCCAAAGGCAGAGGACGCTGAATGTTGGCATTTTGTGCTCTCAGCCTGTCAGGCGAATATGTGGAAATTTATAAAAAAGCAGCTCGCATACTTGCTTACATTTGTCAAAGTTATTTTTATTTATTTATTTTTTGCGGTGCAAAAGCTTACAGCACCTGGTATTCCCAGGCGGTCTCCCATCCAAGTACTAACCAGGCCCGACCCTGCTTAGCTTCCGAGATCGGACGAGATCGGGCGTTCTCAGGGTAGTATGGCCGTAAGCGAGAATTCCCTCCAAAATTTTGCATTTTATACATGTGGTCTTTATTGTGGCAAATACTTCAATCCAAAAATACGTAACTAGAATCTGAAACTATAACCACAGTCACAAATGTGTCACAACAATCTACAATGCATGATTGAAGTCACAGATATATGACAAATATCAGCAAATGTGTACAATGATTTGTTGGCACATACACATGGTTAAATGCGGACAAAAATCCGTAGATGGGCGACCTGTAAAAACGGGACCTTT